>NC_045427.1:37446200-37728700 GCF_902635505.1 Sarcophilus harrisii | reverse complement strand
TTGACGGGACAAACGCCAAAGTTCAGCTCGTCGGGAAAATCCAGGATGGCACGAGCGCCCCGAGCCTTAATGGGCACGATGAACTTTTCTCTCTCAGTCACACAGGTCAGCACGTGGGAATAATCCTAGGAGGAAGAGGAGGGTTCATCAGCCGGAGGCCATGGGGGGGCGGGGGGGGCGCTTGGGCTTCTAGGTGGCAGCTGCTAGACCCCGCACAGAGTTTGACCTGTGGGAGAACGGCCAGCCGAGTCACAGCGATGAACTTCCCCTGGTGCGCTTTGGCCAATGGGAAACACATCTTATGGAAATGCACGTGATCTCAGGGGTGGCTGGGCCTGGAGTCGGGAGAAGTGATCTTCCCAAGTTCGAATCCAGCCTCAGCCCCTGGTCAAGGCCCTTCACCATTTGCCTCAGTTTCCTCATCTGTAAAATGAGCTGGAGGAGGACATGGCAAACCACTGCAGAATCTCTGCCGAGAAAACCGCCAAGGGGTCACAGAGAGTCTGGCTCTCCTGAAAACTCATAAAATGGCTAACATTGATCCCGTGCTCTGAGGCCACAGAACACTTTACACCGGACACTCATGGGAGCCTCCCAAAGCCTCGGAGGCCGAGATGGCGTGATGAGAGGCCAGCTGAGGAGGCCACACCTACTGAGATTCAGCCAAGGGAGGGCCCTGGGCAGGATTTGAATTCAGGTTTTCTTGGCCCAAGTCCAGTGGTTCTTCTCTTCCCCCATGTCACCAAAAAAAAAAAAAAAAAAAAAAAAGTCAGAAAGGGAAAGCACTGCAGGGCTGGAAAAGAACTGAACCCTGAGCCTGGTAATAAGTGGTCTGACATCCCGCGGGCCCTTCTTCAGGCTTTCCAAAGACCTTCCCAGGGGGAGCTGCATGAATGGCCGAAGACCTAAGACCTAATCTAATGGGAAGCCGCCCCAGTAGTGACTCTCTCTCCGTGACCCCCTCTGGGGGCCTCTTGGCAAGGACACTGGAGGGGTCGGCCATTTCCTCCTCTGGTTCTTTTTGCAGAGGAGACAGGGCCCCCAAGGGGTGAAGTGACCTGCTCAGGGTCCCACAACTCCCGAGTGTCTGAGCAGATTCAAACCACTGAAGATGAGTCCTGTGGGCCCCAGGGCCAGGGCTTTACCCAGTGCCCCACTTAGCTGCCTCCCTCCCCCCCAAAACTGCTTTCAGACAATAAATGAGTCTCGCCTTGATTTCGGACCGGCTGAAATCCTGCCTTCACAATGAATGTTTTGCATTTATACAACAAGAATCTTGTTAAGGAGAGCAACCTTGAAAGTTGCAATGGCCTTGGTCGTTCCAGGGGATACGTGTTAAAGCCTGCGGCCTACCTGTGACACAGACACGAACTCAAGATGCCCAATGAGGCACAGATTTTTTTTTTTGGACATATGAATATAGGCATTTGAGATTTCTTGTTAGAAGGATTTTTTTTTCTTTGTCTCATAGATTTCCTCCCCCTCCAATTTAGGGGAATGGGAAAAGGGCTTTTTAAAAAAAACAAAATTAATGCTTTGTGTTGGGAAAAAATCAACATTTAGTTTTCTAAAGTAAAATACTAAAGAGTCCCAAGATTTTAAAAACTGGGCATATTAATTCAATTAAACACTTATTAAGCAGTCTTATACTTACACCTGACCACTAGGAAGTACAGCAGATAGAATGCTGCACCTCCAGTCACAAAGAGCTGAGTTCAAATCCAGTCTTAGATACTTACTAGCTGGGTGATCTGAAAAAGTCATTTGGCCTCTGGCTGCCTTGATTTCCTCAATTTAAAAAATGAGAATAATAACAACTCCTATTCAGCAGGATTATTATCAGGATCAAATGTGATAATATTTTGTAAAAAATATTTGTAAAAAACTTAACACATTGCCTGGCACACAGTAGGTGCTTAATAAATGCATGTTCCCTTTCTTCATTTACATTGGCACTATCACAGAGATACTAAGATGAAACAAGATTCACACAATGCCTTCAAGAAACACCTCTCCTCTTGTATCCAGTACAAACAGTCTAGAGGCAACATCTAACTATGGCAAAGAATCATAAAAGCTACTTCCAGTCCCAAGGAAAATGCATTTTTTCATAGAGATAAAAAAAATGAAATAAAGATAATAAACTTCCCAATTTCCAGCAACTTAATAGAATCAAAAAATGTAAATAGTTAGCTCATTTAGAGTCCATGGTGTGTTATGACTAAAATACTCTATCAACAATGTCATTTCCTACATGCTAGAGAACAATACAGAAACGAGTCTTCTCAGCATTGCTGCCAAAGCCAGCCTCGCCCCTTGGTCGGCATCCTATCCAAGCGAGTCTCTGGCTCGGGGAGTCGACCTTCCATGTGTTCCTCTATTATCCTGATGCTCAGTCTCCTTTCCATTCTCTCTTCCCCCCAAAGTCAGACCTCACATCCAACAAACCAAAGCTAGACTCACTGGCTTTGGCTATTATTAGCTTTTTCTCCCAATAGGTATTCCAGATTATTGCCTCCAGGCCATTATTAAATATTCCTGTGTGAGGATCTAGGCTCCCAGCATAGCCACAATAGCCCCTGGGTCTGGTTTGTTCTCTCAAGGTAATGTCGAGTTCAAAAGAAACCTGGGTTCCACTGCCGAGGGCTGACTCCAGAAGAGCCTGGCAGATTATATTCAACCACCAGATAAATCAGATTGAGTCTTTTTTAAAAAGCTTTTGTAGAATGTCGATTTCAAGCAGTCAAGTGTTTGGCTATAGATTTCTATTTCTTATATTTCTCGTGTTGCCATGGCCAAAGAATCCATCACTCAGGGGCTGACATCTTCCCAGTGAACATCTCTTCACACATAGCCTAGTATCCCCTGGACAGCAGACATTGTCTGTTGCTAAGATACGCTTAAAGTCTTTCTAATTTTTTAAAAATATTTTTACTTAATTACAGTTATATTAAAATTAAAGCGTGCTATTATTCAAAAATCATTTTGCATGATCTGGGCAGTAGCCAGCATACTGCGGTTACAAAAATATTAACTGATGGTAATTAAAATGTATTTTCAAAGCTGTCACTGAAGATCTGGGGGCAAAAGAATGACAGAGGAGTCACTAAATCCATCGGATTAAGGTCACCTGATAATGATAAAGGAAAATTAAAGGGCATGTAGATAGATAACAGATAGCAGCTGAGGACCTAAATAAAATTCCTTAGGTGAGTTTGGTCAAACGTTTTTATGATTTGGGATGAAAAAAAGATTGAGGTGTGTTTGATCTAATAAATTCCTTTGTCAAAATCAATCCACATATCCATAAACGAAAGCACTCCAACGACAGCTTCTCAACAGTCATTTTTTTTAAAATGTTCCAGTCTCTGAGTTTATGTATTTAATATGATCATATATAACATAGTATTATGTAATATAACATTATATATTATTCTAATAGTTTATTATTAATTCAGGGAAGATGGTCTAGTTTGCAAGCTAGGCAAATACTCCAGTCAATGAATTTTATTTCAGTGCATTCAGGGATTCAAGTAATCAAATAGCCCAAGTGTTTAATTACTTAGTTCTCTTCCTCCCCTCATTTATTAAGAGTTGATAACATGAATGATAACATTACTGCATTTAACAGTCTTGTCTTATACAACAGTGCTCTCAGGTATAATTTCGGTCTCATCTGGGGTCCACAGGGTTTTTATTAAGTGCACAGCCAACACTAGCAGAGAGTAGTTGTGAAAATTCAGTCAACCTGAGCCATGCAGCAGAATCACAGGTTTGATCCCAGTTCAGTTTATAAAGAAAGGGAAGAAAAACATGATCAAATGCTATTCTTTAAAAGTGCAAGTGGGACTAGGCACCTAACCTGTTACAGATAACATAATAGTCTGTGGCTAGCAAAGGTAAGAGCAATCCAGACAGATCCTTTTACCTCTCCTGACTCACTAACATGCTGCCATAACAAATGGTCCTGTTGATGGCTCAGGATAGAGCATTGGACTTGCTTCTGACACTTACTGTGTGACCCCAGACAGGCCCCTCAATTTCTTTGTGCCTCAGTTTCTTTATCTGCAAAAAATGGAGTGGGAAGCAGACCTGAAGGTCTCCAAAGTTCCTGCCAGATCCTATGACTAATTGAGACTTACTTACTTCACTCAGGATATGCTATGGATGAATCTGTGATTTAATTGGTGAAGGAAACTACCAGGTGAGGAATCTCCCTCTACCAGTGCAGGTTAGCCTCTTATAGTGTCACTTCTCTTGTCTAGAGTATTAAGAAATAAAGTGACTTACCTAGATTATTATAGGTTTGGGGGGGGAAAAGGCTATGGCTAATCCAGTCTAGTGACACTGGATTGTGGAAGGGAATAAAGAAGGAAAGATAGGAAGGGGTTCGGTTGGGAAAAGCTTTAAACAGCAGAGCTTTTTCTTTGTGATCCTGGAGATAACAGGAAACATGGGCTTTGAGGAAAATCACTTTGGCAACTGAGTAAAGTTCTTAAAAAGGTGGGGAGACAAGGCAAGGAGGCTAACCAAAAGGACAATCACTCATGCAGATGTGAGATGATGAGGGACTCCATCCATGTGGGAGCTATATGAGTGAAAAAAGGGAAAGCATATATACAAGATTCTGGAAGGTGATGAGGGTCTAAACCAGAATTCTGAATATATATCTGTATAAATATACAGATATATATTCATATACATATATACATACACACATGACAGGTGCTGTGAAGATGGAGTCAACAAAACTTGACAACTAGTTGGACATGAGGAATGAGAGAAAGAAAAGGTTTGAGCAAGACTTCTCAGTTACAAATTTCAGTACCTGTCTAGAAGAGTGGGATTCTCTACAGAAATAGGGAGATTCAGAGGGGATTGCTTTTACAGAGAATATGATAAATTCAGTTTTGAATGTGTTGAGTTTGGAATGCCTACTGGATATCCAACTGGTGTTTCAGGTGTGGCGATTATGACTGAATCAGGAGAGAGATTACGACTGAAAATCCAGATCCAGAAGTCAGCTACAAAGAGATGATTATTAAACCCTAAAAGCCAAAGAGATGATTATTGAACCCTAGAAGCTGATGGCATCTTTGAGAGAAGGTCTAACATAGAGAAAGAAAAAGGGTCACCAGACAGAACCTTAGAGACTTTTCAAAATAAGTGGACAGAACATGAGATGAGATGACATTTTACATAATTATAACTTTGAATGATACCAATCTGAACACATGCCTTGGAGAGGTCAAATAGGATAAGGGCAGACAAGGGGGCATCAGATTCAGCCAGTAAGAGATAGTTAGTAATTGTAAAAAGTGCAATTTTAGTTGAGTTCCACTGTGGACAAGTTGAATTTGAGAAGCAAATGGGACCTTTAGGTTGGAAATGCTTAACAGATGGTTCAGGAGAGAGATTAGAATGGGACATATAGATCTACTTATTACTCAAATAAAAAGGATAATCTAACCCATGGAAACTGATGCTATTCCCGACTCACTAACCTCTAACTGAAACGTAGCATTTTCTCCAATTATTTAAAAGCGTTATTCTGAGTAGGAGGTCACAGACTCTGTCAGACTTCCAGTGAGGTCTGGGACACAAGAAAGGTTAAGAACCCCCACGGTAAGTGGCAGAGAACACTGTCATGTAAAGAAAGAGAAGGTACATGGTGAGACTCATTAGGGAAAGGAGAGCCGGGAAAATGTAACTGCAAGGATCCAAAAGAGAAAGAGAGCTCAATTGTTGGCATGAAATGCTCTAGGGAGGTCAGAACGAATGAGGAAAGAGAAAGGACCAGAGAAAATAAAAGTTGAGAGATGACAAGGATACAGGAGTGAATAATTTCAGCTGGTTGGTAGAACCAGGAGCCAGATTCCAAGGAACCCTTCATAAAAAGAAATAGCAAAGAATGGTGCAATGGAGCCATGTTTGTGAAAGCAAGGTGATTACAGGGGTAATGATCCAAAGAGACCACAAGGTTCTAAGGGAAAGGCTTGGGTTTCTTGTGTTGGGGGATGTTTTCAGGATAAGGGAGACCCACATGTGTTTTTAAGCCACAAGAAAGGAGGGAATCTCAATCCCTCAATAAGGAGGGATTGAGAAGGAGAGATAGGGAGGGACAAGAGGCAAGCTTATGGAGAGGTTAAGAAGGACTGGGGTTGGCAAGAACAACTTCACTTTGCTCAGAGATTAAAGGAGAGTGAAAGAAATAACAGGATATTGTGGTGTGAAGGAGTTTTGAGGTACAAAGTAGAGGAAAAAAGGAAGCTAGTTTAAGGTGACCTTAATTAGGAGACATAAGGAAGGCTTTCTTTGAGAAGGAAGGGAAAGGAGGCTGTAGGATGGTTGGGGGAAAGAAGAGCGAGTCTGAAACATTCTCTATGTGGAGAATGATACTGTCAATCACGGAAGAATAACATGGCTGCTAGGCACAGGGAACCCAGTTGTACTGGGTACCAATCACGAGGGCAGCCCAATGGGAGACTTTCTCCAGCAGCAGTTAGTTGCACTCCAGGAGGAACAGTGGGTTGGGAGGGGAGTCCAGGGTCTGTTTCTGCAAGACATTAGCAGCAGCAGCACAATGAGAACAGCAACAAGAGATCCAAGGGCAGAAGATAATATATGTGAACCATTTAACTATAAGCTTAATACTATGGTGGGAGAAAAATGAACCAGAAGTAGGAGGAAAGGGAAAGGTAGAAAGACTGTGAGTTGAAAAGGAGATGAAGAAAAGATGTCAAGAATGGCTAAATGAAATATAGGAGAAAAAAAACAGCAACCCTGAAGCATGCCCAAGAGACACAATATTGGACTGGTGACTGGAATTCAGAATTAGGAAGGCTGGCTCTATTGTGTGGGGATTCCCATGCATAAAGGGCAAAATTAATTTAATGATAGCCAATATGACCATAAAGAGAGAAGAGAGAGAAGAGAATAGAGTTCAGGGCAGAGCCTGAAGGGGACAACGAGGCTTAGGGAATTTCAAAGGGGTAGGGAAGGTAATATGCTAGGATGGGAGGGAAAGTTACATTTTTCTAACTTCTAATTTATTTAGTTAAATTATTTATTTAAACTAAATTATTAAATTTAAATAAAATTATTTAAAAACATGATTCTAAGAAGGGGTTCATAGACTATCAAATTACTGTGGTGGGTAGAGACACACAAAAGGTTAAAAACCTTTTGTTTTTATGTATGTAGAAGTATGTAGGAGAGAGTACTGTCATGGAAATCAAGTCTCTCAGATTATGGGATGAACAAAAAAAATCTAAAGACGCAGAATGGAAAGGTCTAAGAGAAGGCTCTGAGATTTAGCAATTTAGAAATGGTTGGTCAGGATGATTTCAGAAAGACCTGGAGAGACTTACATGAACTGATGCTAAGTGAAATGAGCAGAACCAGGAGATCATTGTACATGGCAACAAGATTATATGATGATCAATTCTGATGGATGTGGCTCTCTTCAATGAGATGATTCAGAGCAGTTCCAATGATCTTGTGATGAAGAGAGCCATCTATACCCAGAGAGAGGATTATGGGAACTGAATGTGGATCACAACATAGCATGTTCACTCTTTTTGTTGTTTGCGTGAATTTTATTTTGCTTCTCTTTTTTTCTGGTTTGATTTGATTTTTCTTGTGAGGCAAGATAATTATATAAATATGTATGCATATATTCGATTTAACATATATTTCTACATGTTTAACATAAAGAGATGGATGGTAATCTTTGAGACACCCATTTCAATGGAGTGAATGGGCCAGAAGCCAGAATGCAAAGGGTTTAGGAGTGTATGTGCCTGAGCAAGTAGCAGAGCGGCCAATGTGGACCACGCTAAGAGTTTAGCAAGAAAAAGGAGGAAATTTGCTACCTTGACCTTATAACTGAGTCCAATCAAGAATGTTTAAGAAAGAGGAGATCTGAACATGGAAGTGGTTGGGAAGAAAGCAGAGAAAGAGGGATTAAAGATGGGATTAGATTACATGACTGTTGAGCTCCCTTCAAGTCTGACATTCCACAGTTCTACAAGTGCCCAAATTAAGCCCGATTTGTCTAGTGGTTGTTCGAAAAAAGGATATAAAAGCTTTAACTGTCTTCAGGGAATTGGACTTGGGTGGTTCATTGCCAGGAAGTCTCTTGTGTCAAAATACAATAAATTTTCTTAAGAAAAAGAAAGAAGTTTCAATAGGAGTCCTAATTCCTAGACTCAGTCCTACTGTGATATGTTTTTATAATTTGGGGAAAGTTAATTTACTATGTAAGCAAAACATTTTTTCATTAACAATTCACTGGAAAAATACAAATTCAAAGAGCATTCCAACTTTGAACTTTAAAAAAAAGGTAGCTGATTTGTGCAGTGTGGTTTGAACATTAACTATCACATTTCTATAGTGTACTCTACTTGCACAAGGATTATCAAATTAATAACATTACACATAATCTTCAATCTAATCTTTGAAATAAGAGACAAGAAAAAGCAATGTGAATGTATTGCACCTGTTATCTGAGTATTTAACATCGTGGACAATTTAAATCCCCATGAAGCTGAATTAGTAGATGACAGAAAAAATTGTAAATTGTATTATCATTTTGGACATCTTAATATAATGTGGGTGTAGAAAATCCAATTGAAAGGGGACTGGCTTATTAAGTTGTGGCACACTGCAATTTACATATCTCCTTCTCCAGATGTGGGGTGGGTAAACGAAGATGGGGGTGAGCAAAGATCAGCAGGGGATAAAGGAAAAATATAGATTTCCACTAGTTGGGGCATTTGGGGAGAAAGAGACCCCTTCTGAAAATGTTTTATTTTTATTTTTCCTAAGATAAATGTGGATCAAATAACATTTCTCTGTTATCCTCCGTGATACAGCTAAAAATTGTACCCTCAGCTTTGGTCAGCCTTTTCACAAATGTATAGTTGGTTACAAGAGGGACTGAGCAAGAAAATGTGAATGCATCCATCTCTACAACTCTATCAGTCCCTCCTCGCCTCCCCCCCAGTGGAGCAATTTAAAGAGGGCTGTGAGTTGGAATCCTATGTGATTTGGGCAAATCATTTGACTTCTCTGGGTCTTAGTTTACTTGTATATAAAAAATGGGCTGAGAATGGGTAAGCTGTGCTAGGAAGGTAACCCTATACACATATATATACACACACACACATACACACATGAGAGAAAGAGAAACGTGTTTGCATGTTTTCTCCATCACAAGAGTACAGCTGAAATAAATATTCCCTTGTAAAAGCTAATCAATGCTAGTGGTTAAATAGAACTGGACTGTCAGTCACTAGCATCTCGGGAGAGAGGGAGCAGATGCTGGGGGTATTGAGCCAACAGAATGTGGGGAAAGAAAATTCAATCCTCAAACCCAAGGGGCAGGTGGAAGGGGCTTATCTCAGGGATAGTGGGTCAGAGCACCCCTGCTACACTATGATTCATCATCACCACTGGAAAAAATAACTCAAAGTTCATTTGTTTTTCTGACAGTCAGTCAATAGTATCCTCTTTGTGTATAAATGCAACATTATTCTTCTTGCTTTTATTTTCATTATTATCATAGTCCATTTTTGTCTTTGTATTCCCAGCATCTAACAGAGTGTCTTAGAGAAGGCTCTTAATAAATGTTAATAAATGTTGAGGTGAACCTTTATTATTAACAAGACAGGAGTTGGGGATTGAAGGTGTCAACATGAAAAGAAAGAAAAAGAGAACATAAGTCCATCCTTGTTGAAGAGGCAGGTGTCCTGCAAATTACAAATGTGGATTCCCAAGACCAAGATATTCATTTTCATACCAAATACCAGTGTCCCCAGGAGACTGAGGTTTTAAAATTTGCCCCAAACTAGGAAAACCTGTTAAATTTCCCCTGGCACCTCTCCCCGTGCCTATTCATATCTTAGAAATGGAACTTTACAGCCTTCAGTACCTTTTAAAAACCTGAAAGGATTAATAATACATGAAATTTTCAATTAGTTTATTTTAAAATCAAAAGTTTCCCAGTAGATATGTACTATACGGGCACATAGAATTGCATGATGGAATAAAAATGTCCATAGTTCCACAAAGAACTGTAAAACAGGACCATGTAAACAAAGCAACAGCTAGACTTACTCCCTGGAAATGGGCCCCTGTGGAAAAATTAACTTTTCATATTCATGAAGTCAATGCCAATATAACCAAGATGCATTTCAGCTATTTATTTGCTATGTAATTATGCAGCAAAAAAATCCTCTAGAGGGTTCTTAATCCTGAATGATGGAAATATGTTTATCCAACAGAAGGCATGTTTTCTCCATCACAAGAGATAATAAAAGAAGGTCCCATTGCTTCAAATCAGCAGTCTGACTTACAAGCTACAAAATTCACAATTGCTTTTCTTTAGGAACATGCAGTAAATAATTTTGACTATCTAACGGCATCCCAAGTACCTTTCATTTCATAGACAGGTCATATACAGTGCCTTATAGAAAAGAATAACTATTTTAAAACATACTTATGTAGCTATATTCGTCTATTTTGATATTGATACATCCAATTTGCAGGTCTAAATCAATTAAGGAAATAAATACTTGACTCCAAAATGTCAAGGAATATTGGGGGAGAGATGGTATTGTTAGCACAATAGTTAATAATTTTATAAGCACATACAACTGTGTTAAGTGCTTTGCAAAAAAAAAAAATTAAATATGCTCCTTTCCTGCTTGCTTTCCAGAAAAGAGACTTTAAACAAAGGTCAATGTATACTCTTTCTATATCCTTAAAGTGCTGGAGAGAGAGAAAGCTGGGAAGGTGTCCATTAACCATCTTCTTTTCTTTCCAATTCTCAAGCTATACCACCTTTAACTCTAAACCTATGATTCTTTACTCTTAGACCAAGTTATTGCCCTTGCACCTAAACCAAAAAAAGAGAAGGTAGATGGAAAAGCATTCATTAAACACCTGCTGTGTGCCAGGTAATAGTAACACCACTTTGCAATATTATTTCACTTGATCCTGACAACATCCCTGAGGGGTAGGTGCCATAATTATCCTTACTTTTATCACTGGAGAAAGTGAGGTGGACAGAGGTAAAGCATCTCAGAGTTTTATGGCTAGTAAGCATCTGAATTTGAATTGTGGTCTTTCTAGTGGGTCCAATGCTCTGTGCTCTATGGCATCCAACATGTAGCCTCCAGTGACCTTACTCTTTCTAGACCCTGGACACAGATGTTCGTTCTCCAACAGGATGCTTGTAACAAATCCCATTTTTTCCCTCTATTTTTTTCTTTTTTTGTCTTTTAAGTATATTTTTTTCTATATGAGACGGCTGCCTAAGTGGGGGTGGGGGTGGGGTAGAAATACTATACTGAGAAAAAATTTAAATTACATTAATAAAAACTTTTTCTAAAAGCATCCTGATTGCCTGAAAGTCATAACCAATTTTTTTTAAAAGTCCAGACATCCTATTTCAAGAAATCATAAAATAAAACTTCCTAGATCTTTTAGAACCAAAGGACAAAATAAAAATAGAACTCTCTGGTCACCAACTAGAAGAAAACCCAAATTAAGAACTCCCAAGAATATTACAGCCAAAATCTAAAGCTTCCAATCAAAGGAAAAAAATAATTCTAGCATTTTTTTTCAGAAAGAAAGATTGCAAGTACCAAGGAGCCACAAGATCACAAAAGATTTAACAATAACTACCACAAAGGAGCAGAGAGTTTGGAATATGATAGTCCAGAAAGCAAAATATATAAGTTTAGTATTAAAAAAAACTATCTGGAGAAGTTCTTATTGATTTACTACACTTTTACCTTTGCATTATGTCTTTTCATATTATACAATTGTCTGTCCCTGTATTTTGAATTTGAATCAACGTTTAGGTCATAAATCCCAAAGGCAAAAGGGATCGTGTGGTTAAGTTGGTCTGAACAGTTTTTCCCGATGGTAATCTGGGGACCTATATCCATCCCTACCCATTAGGGAAGAAATAGTTTCTTCTCTTCTTCCTGACTGAGATCTGCTCACATAAGAGAAGGTCATGAAAAGAGACTTAAGAGTTCAAAGGCAGTGTTGGTGGCAGTACTGCCTGGGACAGGGCATTTTAAAGAAGCATAGATCCTGACACTGGAAAGGATTCCAAAGGATTCTCTAGTCTGTCTCATTGCCTTTAAGTTAGATATGTTGAAGCTGAAGCAACTGAATTCATGGAAGGTAAAACTGAAACAAATTGAAGAACAAAGGATAGTCTACTTCTCAGATCTGTGAAAAAGAATGGAATTTGTGGCCAAGGAAGAATTAGAGTACATTATGAAATGTAAAAATGGATAATTTCGATTTTATTAAGTTAAAAACTTTTTGTACAAATAAAACCAATGCAGACAAGATTAAAAGAGAAGCAAAAAACTGGGGAATTTTTTTAACATCCAAGGATGCTAATACAGGCCTTCTTTCTAAAAGATACAGAGAATTGACTCAAATTTATAAGAATATAATTCATCTCCAATTGATAAATGATCAAAGGATATCAACAGACATTGAATTGTGGTCTTCCTACTGGGTCTAATTCTCTGTGCTCTATGGCATCCAACAAGCAGCCTCCAGTGACCTTACTCTTTCTAGACCCTGGGCATAGATGTCAGTTCTTCTACCAGGATGCTCGTAAAAAAATCCCATTTTTCCCTCTATTTTTTCTTTTTTTTATCTTTTAAGTACATATTTCTCTATATGAGCCATTTCTAGCCATAAGAAAAAACTGAAGCCATTTCTAGCCACAAGAAAAAAAATCTCTAAATCACTACTGATCAGAGAAAGGGAAATTAAGACAACTCACTCACCACTACTATCTCTCAGATTGGCTAAGATGACAAGAAAAGATAATGATAAATGTTGGAAAGGATGTGGGAAAACTGGGACACTTAATACATTGTTGATGGAGTTGTGAACTGATCTAACCATTCTGGAGAGTAATAAAGAATTATGCCCAAATGACTATCAAACTGTGCATACCCTTTGATCCAGCAGTGTCTCTACTGGACTTATATCCTAAAGAGATCTTAAAGGAAGGAAATGGACCATATGTTTGTAGCAACCCTTTTTGTAGTGGCTAGAAACTGGAAACTGAGTGGATGCTCATCAGCTGGAGAATGGCTAAATAAGTTATGGTATATGAATGTTATGGAATATTATTGTTCTGTAAGAAACGATCAGTGGGATGATTTCAGAGAGACCAGGAGAGACATGAACTGATGCTAAGTGAAATAAGCAGAACCAGCAGATAATTTTACAAAGCAACAACGATTATGTGACAATCAGCTGTGATAGATATAGCTCTTTTCAACAGTGAGGTGATTCAAGCCAATTCCAATAGACATGACATGGAGAGAGTCATCTGCACCCAGAGAGAGGACTATGAGCACTGAATGTAGATTGTAACATAATATTTTCACCTTTTTTGTGGTTGTTTGCTTGCTTGATTTTTGTTTTCTTTTTTGTTTTTTTTTTCCTTTTTTGATCTGATTTTTCTTGTGCAGCATGATAATTGTGGAAATATACAGAGAGAAATTGCACATGTTTAACACATATTGAATTACTTGCTGTCTAGAAGGTGAGGGGAAGGGGGGGAGAAAAAATTGGAACACAAGGTTTTGCAAGGTGAATGTTGAAAACTACAATTTGAAAATAAAAATCTAATGAATAAATAAATTTCCTAATTTAAAAAAATAGTCTTTAAAACTCACATTGGTTTCTACTTTAAAGGGAGCTAGACGGCTCAGTGGACAACATGCTGCACTTGGAGTCAGGAATGAATGAAATCAAATCCTGTCTGAAAAATATATTGACTGTATGATTATAGCTAAGTCATTTAATATCCTTATTTATAAAATGAAGATAATAATAGACCCAGGTCATACAACTGCTATAAAGACCAAAGGTGACAACATTCATCAAGTATTTTGCAAATATTAAAGCACTCTATAAATGCTATTATTTTCCCCTTTGCCTTCTCCTGGTAGGAATGATCTAATCACAAAAGCACCAGTTTCCTGAATGACTGGAACAGCTTACCTTGTTCTCTTCTGGAGTGAAGAGGATCCGGAATGTAGATGGCACCCCTGGGGCTACTTTATTACAAATATCATTGGGGCTGATGACTTTGAAGTAAGGGGAACTTTCCTCAACAATTTTCACCAATCTTGGAATCTGCAAAGAAAATATAGATGATTATGAGCAAATGGAGCATCTCTGAGAAATAGGAGAAAATGAATAGAAAATAAGGCTTGAAAGAGTATGAGAATGGGGTGACTTCAGAGGACCCTCTTTGTCTTGACTCAGTCAGTTCCCAGGTAAATTTCCAGGCTTGACATATCCCTTACCAGCTATGTGACTCTCAGACAACTAACATGATATCCCTAGGCATCTGTTTTTCTCATGGGAGATCGAGACGAATTCTATGATTTCTTCCAGCTCTAATAGTCAATGGCTTTCTGACATATAATGAGCAAGGTTGTTCAGGTCTGTCTCCAAAAACCTCATTTTGTGGGCTTCTGGTCAGGGCTAAGAGTCACCCATTCACAAATTTTTGGGATAGACATCAGAAAAAATAATAAGTCCAAAGGGTCAGGTCTACAAATCATGCTCATGATTGGCTATTACCTTTGACTGTGGAAGTATTTTAGGAATACAGGGAACAATGGATAGGCTTGTGTCGCAATCCCAACTCTAGTCAGCTAAATAGAGACTATTATCCATGGGAAGAGTCTCTGCCAAGAAAAGACCAAATGGGGTCATGGAGAGTGAGACAGGACTGAAACAAGTGAACAACAGCAACAGAACAACCTCTAAAGTGAGTGATAAAATGCCTAAGCAGTCTCTCTCAAACGATCACTCTGGATTACAGGCTGTAAACTAATGGTGCTGAAATTCTATCACATTGGGAAGGAGAGTTTATTGAGGTCAAGTAAACATGCACAATCCAGGGATCATCTAAAAATTGTCAAGCACTTTTTCCTGAGGTTGGAGTGGGGGTGGCCCTCCCTGAAGAGGAGCCATCTGAGAGAAGAGAGGAGGTGAGGTCTTTTGGTCTTGGCCGGCCCTCCTTCCCTGTCCCTACCCCTAAGCAGGACAGGAAGTCCTTTTGTCCTTTCATTAAGTGGTCCCGAAGTGCCCCTCAGGAATTGTGTGGTTTCTTTACTGGACCTCGTATAGAATGACAAGTGCATTTACAGTCTGGCTCTGGCTCCCAGTGGAGACCTGACCCTGAGCTAGTGTGGTGATGCTACTGGGACACCAGTGGGAAGATGGCAGATCCAAACTTTGTTGTACCCTTTGATTCTTTGAAAAGATTCTGCTTAGGGCTGGGGACTGGGTTGTAGAGATCATATAGAGCAATCTTTGCCTTTTTTCAGAGAAGGAAACCAAGGACCAAAGGAGGGCAGATTGGCTCGAGGTCAAATAGCTATTTCTGGAACTTAGAAATCCTAATTCTCAACTACAAACTTAACAAATTAAAATGTGTTAGTTCCCTTTTTCACCATCTCTTAGGATACACAAGGCAGGGGTATAAATTAGCTCAAGGTAAAAGACAGATAGACAGACAGATGGATGAATGGACAGATGGACAGACAAAAGACAGATGGATAGATGGATAGAAAGAGAGATAAAAGATGGATAGATAGATAAACAGACAGACAGATAGAATAGATAAACAAACATAGATAAAAGATGGGTGGATAGAAAGATAGACAGATAGGATAAATAGATAAGAGAGGGATGGATAGATATATGGATGGATGGATAGATAGACAGGATAGATAAAAAGACAGACATACAGATAGAGAAAGAAAGAAAGGGAGGGATGGATGGATGGATGGATGAATGGATAGATATAGACAAATAGGCAGATAGATAAATGAATGGATAGGTAAATAGATACATATTTAGATGCATGGGTAGGTAGATAACAGATAGAATAGATATTTATGATGGATAAAGAAATGTAGATATGTTCTTAAATGTAAAGCCTGTATAAATAATTATGAAGTCATATACTTAACAGAAACTGAAATAGCTGGCAAACACCAAAAAGAGATCTTTTTACTGGAATTTTTACTTGAATTTTGTGGTGTAAATACTGCTTATAAATGTGACCCTGAGCTCCTTGAAGCATTTTTTTCTCTCCAAGTTGCTCTTTTAGTCTTAGCCCCATTATCCTCCCTTGCTAACACTGCAGCCAAGAATTAAATCTACTCTTTTCTGCCGAGTCTACCTTTTCTGCCACTAAATTACCCCATTGATCTCTGAGAGACCTCACTGACTCCTTTCATGAATTATTGCACCGGAAATGTCTGCAAATCTTCTTGACGTTCCTGGCTTTTTGTGTAGTCTTCATTTTGTTCTCTCATCTCCTTATATATAAATTCCTTCTCTCCTCGCCCAGTGCTCTTAGGATCTTACAAATGTTCCCATCTGCCTTGACACCTAAATTTTTGCATCTCTCGGATGCTTTTTTTTTTTCACTCCATCATTTTTCACGCTACCTTGTTCTTCACACTGACCTTGTTCTATTCTTTGTAGCGTTTCTTCCAGGTGTCATGCAGAGCCCAGGGACATTTAATATTTGCTTTTGAAATACTGTCTAATTTGACTCTGAAGAAGACAAAGTAAGCTTGGGAAGGAAGCACTTTTCCAAGAAACAAAGAGAAGGTGAGGGCTAGACTAACCCCCGGATGTCTAACACACACAGTACAGCCTTCTTTGACTAGCTAGCTACAGACCAGGCCTCCTTGGAAGTCAGATGAAACCTATGGACCCTTTCTTGGAAACCTATTTTCAAATGTGTACAGTAAAATGCATACGGTTACAAAAGGAGCCAATCATATTGAAATAATTTTGCCAAATTTGCCAAAATTATATATATATATATATGTATATAGAAATATATATATATATATATACACCTTTACAGACATATGAGATGAGCTCCTGCTTAGAAACAAAGTTTGAAGACTATTTAAAAGTGAGGGAGATTCAAGTAAGAGATCTAAGGATAGAAATGGTTTTTTTTCATAAAAATATTAGATTTTGCAGAACTTAATAGTGTCTTACTTTACTTTGTCCACGATCCACTGAATATACTTTGAAACTTTCAATGAAACATAAGGATTCTCCAATTTGCATTTTTATATAAACTCTTTCAATTATTCCTCTATAGTTGTAAAAAATAACACCAACCCAAGCAGTCTTAAATATTTAAGGCTTTAAATTATAAGTTTAAAGGCACTAGATTCCCCTGCTTTAATACTCATAAAAACATTTATTTCTCATACTTCCAAGTATAATTGGATCTGTTTTCAATTTTTATTACATGTGCTGGAAAGACTGAGATGCTTAAGTGAGAGAACTTACTTTGTCATTGTTCCTAAGAATCAGTGGTACTTCTAAGACTTCACAGGCATCATAGTTCTGAAATACAATCTCCGATGGGAAGGGCTGGAATAAGGTCTGATCCAGATCAACTGTTGAGAACTGAAAAATTAAAAGTACCTCAAAATGGTTAAGATTCCCCTACAAATCACAGGGCAAGGAAAAAACTGTTGATCTATTCCAACACTTAACCTATAACCAATACTTTAAGAAAGTGAGGTTTGCAAACTGTGGGTCCCGCTAATAGAGATTAGCCTTCATCACGACCCCTCTCCAACTTAGTAAGTGGACCTGGACCATCGTTCTACCCTCTAGTTTACCTGGCGATGAGCTGCTCCAATCTTAATGAGATTGTGCTTGGTACCAAAAAGTACCAAAAACCCCAGCCCATCACCAGATCATCCCACCTTGAAAGGCCCTGCCATACTTGAGGAAGCCAGGATCACGGCCTTACCATGAGGAGGGCTGCAAAGAGCTCGGGTTTAACTTCTGGGACACCTTCAAGGATGACATCTGCTAACAGAGGGCCAGCCTAACACTATCATCACTAATAGTGAGAACTAGCAAGTAAACTTACTGCCTTAAAAATCAATACATTAATGCAGAAGGATAAGAACAAGTGAATCCCTAACTAAAAGAGACTGCTGGAAAACTTTTTTCCAATTCAAGAAGGCTAAGAGAGTGAAGAAAATCTCTCTCTTCCCCATGTCCAGTTCCAGGGCAGCAGGCAGGTTGTGGGTGAGCAAGACTTATGACGGCCATGTTCCAAAAACAAGGCAAGAGAGAGCATGGAGCCGCCTTCTGCCGGGCCCCATAGAAGCTGATGCAGGAGCCTTCAAGATGAGGGGAAGCAAAAGGTCCTTGCCTTGGCTCTCCTCTTCCAGAAGCAACAACAGTTGCTAAGGCAACAGGACAGACCATGGAAACCAAAAGCATCTCACAAGGTGGCTGGGTGGAGAACCCACAATCTAAAGCGTTCCCAGTAAAAAGGGAAGTTAGTTCCCCCCCCCAAGAAAGCCTCCATACCATCCCTATTACAGATATGTATACTGTGTACATGTATACAGTGTATGTGTACACATGAATAAGATTGTGTATTGTGACTGTATTTGTGTCTGTATATATGGATGAGATTGTGTATGTGTGTGATGTATGTATATGGATGTATACATGGATGAGATGTATATTGTGTGTGCATGCGTTTTAAAGGGCCAGTGAGAAGGAAGGATCTGAGGCTGTTTATTGCTTCCCCACTTCCCAGGGTCTCGGGGCAGGACCGACCTTTGGAGACCACTTAGTATTTCTCAGTTCTGAATAATAATCTCCTCTGGAGCATCCATGACAAGTGGCCAGTGCAGCCTCCCCTCACAGGGCTCTAGTGAAGTCAGCCACTGCATTTGTTCATAGTTCTGATTATCAGGGGGCAGCCAGGGGGTGCAGTGGATAGAGTGCTGGGCCTGTAGTCAGGAAGACTCCTCTCCCTGAGTGCAAATCCAGCCTCAGACACTTTCTGGCTGGGTGACCCTGGGCAGGTCAGTTTTCCTGTCTGCCTCAGTTTCCTCATCTGTAAAATGAGGTGGAAAAGAAAATGGCAAACATTGTCTCTAATGTCTGCCAAGAAAATCCCAAATGGGGTCATGAAGAGTCAGACATGAGTGAAAATGACTAAACAACAAAAACCCTGATCATTATGAAAATTGTCCCTCTGTGTCCTGGGGCTGAGAAGAAGTCTAAGCCTCTCTGGACAGCCCTGCTCCCCAGGTCTCCTCTTCTGTGGGCCATCCATCCCCAGTCCCTCCAACGGCTGCTTCCTGTGCCCCTAGTGCAGGTGGGGAGAAGACAGACCAGCCATGTGAGGATCTGCTGGAGACCTCCAGTCTGATCAAACTAGGACAAATTGGCGAGCATTATGGGCCCGGGTTTTCTACAAACTTTAATTGTGATGGTTTCCGATTCGGAAAGCTCTGATTTACTGCCGACAGTAGCCCTGAGGGTTCTGGCAAAGCAGCCACAGTGGAGAGAAGGCAGAGCCATTCACCCAAAGGTGACATCGTATGGGTGGCTGGAGGTCTTGGAGGCGCTCGGGGTAAAACGACTTGACCAGAGTCACCGGGATAACAAGTCAGTAACATCTGAACCCTCCTGACTCTAGGGCCGCTGTTTTACCCATCACATCACCTAACATCCTTCTCCACAAATTCATGCTTTTTTCCCCTGCTTTTCACCAAGATTCCAAATGGGCATCTGGGTCATGCTAATGCTTTAAAGAAATCCAAGCACTGATCTCTATCTTGTGCATTAGCATGGGGGAAAGTCTTAATTTCCCAAAGGCCTTCACTGACCCAAGGTCTTTGTCTCTTCTAACAGCCTCAGAATTCCTTTCTAAGTAGTCCTGACTTCAAAATGTGCCCAATAAAAATGGCTGGGACACGTGTGAATCAAGTCCACCCATAGCTATGTAATAATCATCCTCTAGATACAGGGATCCTCAAACTTTTTAAATAGGGGGCCCATTCACTGTCCCTCAGACTGTTGGAAGGCCGGACTATAGTAAAAACAAAAACTTTGTTTTGTGAGCCTTTAAATAAAGAAACTTCACAGCCCTGGGTGAGGGGAATAAACCTCCTCAGCTGCTGCATCTGGCCCACAGCTCATAGTTTGAGGACCTCTGGTCTAGAATATGGTATTAAGTCATTGTGAGAAATAACTTTTAGCTTAAGTGGTTTGGGGCTAATTAAGCCTTTAGAGGAGTGGCTCTGAAACTGGGGTCTGTGAGATTTTTATATCTCTATTTAGATAATGGTATTTCAATCTAATTGGATTCCTTTGTCATCCTGTATTTTCTCTTATCTGCATTTATGAACGTGATTCTGAGAAATGAGCTTCATTATAGGGTTGAAAAGCCCCAAGGGTCCATGCTACATCCACACCCAAAAGTCATTTTATAAACATCTTCCTTATATGTTCAAATAGATATAATATTGTCTTTTCTTTAGGGCAAATAATGTGAAGACTGCTCAGATAATAGACCCTGAGAAATATGCTAAGCTATAAACACTGCAACAATAGGAGTCCTGTCTTCTTTTGTATTTCCCCTTCTCCCAACACTGCTCCTAGATTCAGCCCACAAAAGATAATATATGCTGTGGCTCAGCTGTGTATCCATTTCCTCCTTGCACAATCCAGTTTTTAAATTAGAGGCATGAAGAGGATGTGCTTGAAAGAAGGTTTTGTTTTCCTCCTTCTGCCCACATGATGCCTAAGAGTTGACTAAAAACAAAATGGCTTTTCTTATTCATTGGGAAACTGTACTAGGGCAACTTCATTCTGCAAAGTCTTTCTCTATCTGCAGCAGTTGGAAACAGCATTGGGGCAACTTCATTTTGCAAAAGAGTTCTCTTTCTGCAGCAATTGTTAACAAGATTGGGATAACTTTGTTTTGCAAAAACTTTTTCTTTCTGAAGCAGTTGCAGACAGCATTGGGGCAACTTCATTTCACAAAGGCTCTTTTTCTGCAGCAGTTGGAAACACCATTGGGGCAACTTCATCTTGCAAAGGCATTCTTTTTCTGCAGCAGTTGGAAAAGGCATTGGAGCAATTTCATTTTGCAAAAGCTTTCTCTTTCTGCAGCAGTTACAGACAGCACTGGGGCAACTTTATCTTGCAAAGGCATTCTTTTTCTGCAGCAGTTGAAAACAGCATTGGGGCAACTTCATTTTGCAAAAGAGTTTTTTTCTGCAGCAATTGGAAACAAGATTGGGGCAACTTCATTTTGCAAAGGCTTTCTTTTTCTGCAGCAGTTAGAAACAGCATTGGGGCAACTTCATCTTTCAAAGGCATTCTTTTTCTGCAGAAGTTGAAAACAGCATTGGGGCAACTTCATTTTGCAAAAGAGTTTTTTTCTGCAGCAATTGGAAACAAGATTGGGGCAACTTCATTTCGCAAAAGGCTTTCTTTTTCTGCAGCAGTTAGAAACAGCATTGGGGCAACTTCATCTTGCAAAGGCATTCTTTTTCTGCAGCAGTTGGAAAAGACATTGGGGCAATTTCATTTTGCAAAAGCTTTCTCTTTCTGCAGCAGTTACAGACAGCATTGGGACAACTTTATCTTGCAAAGGCATTCTTTTTCTGCAGCAGTTGGAAAAGGCATTGGGGCAATTTCATTCTACAAAGACTTTCTCTATCTGCAGCAGTTGGAAACAGCATCGGCGCAACTTCTTCTTGCAAAGGCATTCTTTTATGCAGCAGTTGGAAATGGCATTGGGGCAATTTCATTCTACAAAGGCTTTCTCTATCTGCAGCAGTTGGAAACAGCGTTTTGCAAAAACTTTCTGTAACAGCTGGAAACAACATTGGGGCAACTTCATTTTGCAAAAGAGTTCTCTTTCTGCAGCAATTGGAAACAAGATTGGGACAACTTCATTTTACAAAAGAGTTGTCTTTCTGCAGCAGTTGGAAACAGCATTGGGGCAACTTCATCATGCAAAGGTTTTCTCTTTCTGCAGCTGTTGGAAACAGCTTTCTTCAGGACAGGAACAGGAAGGTATCTTTGCCTCCTTTTGCTGTGGAGTCAGGGGCCTATCCCTGGGCATTTGGTCACTGTGAAGAGATGCATCCAAACACTTCCCACCAGAAACCTTAATTAAGCACCTTCTCCATGTAAGTTATAGTGTGAGGCCCTAGTTCTCGGGAAATTCAGTTTGTACTGGGGGAACACAACATGCATGCTTAGAGGGTGAAAGGAAGAGCAAGCTGCCTATCCCCTGCCAAAGAGGGATGGACTCGGGGGAGGCTGAGATGCCAATTCTTTGACACAGTTGGGCCGGAAACTTGCCTTGACTATGTATTTTGTTACATAAGATTGTTTCTCTTTTTCAGTTGAAGGGGGACTAGGAAGGAAGTCAAATAATTTTTATTTGTTGAAAAAATAATAATAGAAGACTTTCAATCATTTCTATTGAAAAAACCAGAACTAAAATCTATAAACACAGGACTCAAGAGAAGCAGAGAAAGGTAAACAGGGAGAAAATATATATTATTTAAAGGTTAAACTGAAAATATATATATATATACTCAGAGATAATGGGATTTTGAGGAAAGGCTGGAGAAGGGCTCATAGAGGAGACCTTGAGTCTCCAGGCCAGGCCAGGCCAACTTTCATGAGGCACCTGCTAGGTACACTTAGCTAGGCACTAGGAGCTCCCAGCTCCTTCCTCTTCAGGCTGACCCACTTGTACCCTGGCCACCCCACAGCATCCCCATCACGATTCCAGCTCCCCTTCACCTTTATTCTTCACCCTTTAGAAAGTAACTCATGGAGGCCAAGGGAAAAGGAGGGGACCAAGAGGACACTGTGAGAACTGAACATGACTTGGTGCTGTCCCTTTTCTCTAAGAGCAGTCCTGGGGTCAATGGCCCGCCCATGGCACTCAGAGCCTGAGGAGCTCGGAAGACTCTGCCACAGATCGGGCACAAACGGTCCACATGAACCTCTGGGATCTGTGCGCCTCGTGTGTCTGGGCTACTGCCATTCTGCCTCGCGGCACATCTGTGGGGCAGCATCTCTCACATCATACAACTGATTCCAAAGTTCTTCCAAGACCTTAATCACATCCTCATGTTGTTCCTCTGTTCTCTGTGGGCAACTGGGTTAGCATCTGGGGCCATGCAGAGTTCACCTGAGAATTCATCTGAAGTAACGGTGGACACGCCCAGCCACAGAGGCCTGCCCGTCCCAGGCGTCTTATCAGGGGTGCAGCAGAGCCTTTGGGACACATTCAGGCCTTCACCTTGGGAAGAGTCTTTGGGGGCCTGTCTGAAGGCAGGTGGGAAAGGGGTGAGAATGGATGCTAAGGACACAGAGTCTGAGATGGTCCAGGCCAGAGTCACACAGGAGTCACAGAAAGTGGGGGAGAATAACATCTGGCTTTTGAAAGGTGGTTGGAGATTTGGCAGGCGGGGCTTGAAGGACAAGAGTGGTCTAGAGCTGGGAGCCAGGCGGGCTGCCCACAAGAGAAAGGGGGATGTGTGGAGAAAAAAACAGGGATACAGGAAAACAGAAAAGATTTCATTGTGGATATGGGCATTTAAGATAACATTCAAAGAGATACCCAGCAATCAATTCCTATTTTAGGCTGGAATTCAAGAAATGAATGCTAGAAATCAGAAATTTTGGGAGGAAATTGAGACTAATAAGGGACAAAATCATACAAGAGTGAGAACTCAGAATAAATCAACAAAAAAGATGACATAAAACTCTAATCTAGATAGATAAAAGTATGTTCAGGAACCAGAAAGCAGGAACAGTAGGACCCAGAAAACTCAGGGTGAATTGAGCCAAGGGCAGATCATATGGTTAAAGAGGACTTCAGATGCCCCCCAAACCACCCTTCTTGGCAAGCAAAGATGCACGCCCAACATCTCCAATACCAGCCAGCATTTGTATAGCACCTACTATATGCTAGGCACTTGACCAACATCTCCCTGTGAGGTGGGAGCTGCTATGAGTCCCCGTTCTTCCAGCCAAGACACTGGCGCTGACACATGGTGTAGCTTGCTGGAGCCTTGCAGCCCCCAGGCCTGGCACTCTAGTCACCCCGCTGCCTCACTCCCAGGACAGGTGATACCACTGGGAGCAATCAGATTTGAATTCAACGGCATTCTGAAAACCTTCCAAGTAGAGACTCTGCAGTCCCTGCCCACAATGCATTTCTGTGTCAGCCACATTCCCCAAGTCTGTTATGGATGTAATGTCCAAGCTCCTTTCATCCAAGGGACCTTAGCTGTCATCAGGTTTAGTCCTGACTTCTCCAATTTTAGGCTGGGGGAGAGTAGACAGGGCGGGGGAAGGCAGAGCATACTCCATATCCCTCCAGATCCAGTTGTGAGATGAGAGATTGCATGTGCATACTGTTTTAGGGTCCTCTGAGGAAAGGTGCTCTATATGAGCACAAATGTGAGCAATATTCTCACGAGATCAAAGACAAATTATTCAAAGCACAACATTTCATTCCACAGGTATTTGAATTTCTGCCACACACAGAACTGTGTAAATGCCAGGTTTCACTCATAGAGATTGAAAGCTGGCTTTTTCTATGATTGAAGGCAACACAATTTTACTGGGGTTTGAAAAAGTATTAAAAATCACTGTTTTTGAGCGCTCCAAAGCTTTGGTTTGGACTTGGAAACCAGACTGAGGAGAAAGGAACAAATACTTCTTTTCTCTTGGTCTTGAGAAATCACCCTTTTCTCAGATAAGACTACTTCATTGGGCATGATTATTCTAGTATTCCACCTGGCTCCTGAAACTGCAAATAAATAACAATGTCACTTAGAGTCCAGACACCTCCATAAAAGTGAATTTGAAAGGAAATTAGGTGAGGCAGTGGAGGGGACACTGGCCCTGGACTCAGGAGGACAGGAGTTCAAATTCAGCCCAGCCTGGGTGATCCTGAGCACCTCCTCCAAAAAAATACATTTAAATCAAGGGGTTAAGTTTTGCTCTCAAGATATTTTGATATTTTAAAGTAGAAATCAAAAAACAAGACAGGAAAAAAGGAAAAAGGATGGCATCCTTGAAAAATGGTGAGCTACCTTTTGATGAGTGGTTTCTCCCATATCCAAAAGCTCGGTGATCTGTGGCCGGCACATCACTCGAGTCGAAGACAGGCGCTCTTCTGTGGAGAGGGACATTTCCTTCAGGAATTCGGAGGGGCTGGGCTGGAATTAAAAATAAGAGGTTCTGAAGGAGCCACCAAGGACCACCCTGAGAAAGGTTTTTCTTGTTCATGCCCACGAATCATTTGTCTGCAGCCATCAGGACTGACTTAGGACTCCACCACATTCTTCTAATGAAATATTTAAAATAAATTATACAAAAGAGAGTGCTTCTGCACTTAGGAGCTCCTTGCAGGGTAATATGAAGTGGCATGTGTGATCTTTTTCTTTTATTTTCCCTCTTAAAATTTAATTGTGATTATGAAGGGAAAGCCACATGCTCGGGACTCCCCTCTGCTTCTAACCCCATAAAGAACTGCAAAAAGGCTTTAAAAAGACATGAGAAAAGTGAATAGACCAAAAAGGAAAGGCTAAGTTTGTTCTGTTATTCAAGTATGTGTGTGATTTTTTAAAGTTCTCCCTAAAAGTTTAGATATTATCTGATCGCCCATGAAAAGACATTATTGGTCCAGGCCCCTTCTCTAATGTACACTTAACATAACATTTACATTAAATTAATTAAACAAGCAGCAATATTCTCCACCACTGAGACTGGCTTCCATTGTACAATATACCCTGCATACAAAGTTATTTTCATGTTTCCCCCTCTTTAGAATAGGAGTTCCTTCAGGGCAGGGACTATTTTTGCCTTTCTTTGCACCCCCAGGGCCTGCTCACACAAAACAATAATAAACAATTGCTGAACAACTAAAAACAATAAAAAACAGAGTCCATCATTAGAATGAAAATAACCAAATTAACATAGCTTCTCTCAGACAGAAACAATAAAAAATCCATGCTTATAATCACTATTTGTTTTGTAATTATTATTTCTGGGGCTTGTCTACAGTAGAAACTGCAACTGAAAGAGGGGGGAGTGAAGATGGGGCTGGGGCTAGCCCACCAGCCCCAAAGGGCAAAGTCTATAAAGAGTTTCATCTTTCCATCTTCAGCGCTTAGGATTTTGTGAAATTCACAGAGCCCTGGGCCTAGAGCCAGGAAGACTCTTCTCCCGGAGTTCAATCCTGACCTCAGACAGGTACTAGCTGTGTAGTCACTTCACCCTACCTGCCCCAGTTGGAGAAGGAAATGGCAGACCCCTTCGGTATCTCTGCCAAGAAAATTCCAAATGGGGTAGAAGAGTCAGACAGGATCAAACAACGACAACAATGTTTACACAGAACAGTTCTTCATAAAGAACTGCAAAAGGCTTAGAAAAGACATGAGAAAAGTGAATAGCATCAAGAAGAAGGGCTTAGTTTATTGAATGGAAGAGAATAAAACCTGAAACTGCTAAGGTGTGGAATCACTGAGTCCTTGTGCTGTCAGTTTTCCAGTGCGGACTCTACCAAAAGCATGACTCCCTTCTATAACATCCCAACAAGTGGTCATCCAACCTCTACTTGGAGACCTGTCATGTACCGGGAAATGTCCAAGGCACCCAACCCATTTCTGGACAATTTTAATTACTAGGAAGCTTTTCTTTATGTTAACCCCAAATCCCCCTCACTGTAACTTTAACCACTGGTCTTAATCCTGACCTCTGGGGACAAACTGGACAAATCAGAACTCTGGCTTTGGATCCTGCGGTCCACTCTTTCCATTATTGTTGAGTATTGACTGGTTTAGCCTAAGCTTGCCTCTATGATCGTTTATTACCTCTGCTGCCTTGTGACAGAACTCCTTTGATATGGCGATAGATAATCCTGCCTTTCCCACCCCAAAGTGACTCATGGTTCATGACTGGATATGTCCTTATGTCCAGCTGGTTTTGCTAATTGTTCCACAGAGACCCTTTAGGCTTTCAGCCTGCTGGAAAAGAGCACTGGAATAGATAGTAGTAGATGAAAAGTTTCTTGAGGGCAAGGACTATGTTAGAACTATCATTGTTGAAGGGGGGGCCCCAAAGCTCTGAAAGTCCTTAAAGGAGAAAACCTCCTTCAACTCTGCCTCAGTGAGGGGACTCCACCCCCAGCACAAACAGTTTCATCTTTGGTATCTGGGTGGGGTCAGCTCAGTCCTGAAACCCAATGAATTCAATTCAAATTCTAGTCCTAGCTGAAACCCAGTGAGGAGCCAACCTGGAACTCCACCCCTGAGCCCCCTTCAGCTTGTAGCCAAAGCCCCCTATTATAAAAGAGCCAGACTAAAACCCTCTCTTTGCAGAGGTTCTAAACATGCCAGCCCTACACTTGGCACGCAAAGGTCTCTGTCCACTGGAATACTGTTTTCAGTGTCCTCTTCTCTTTATCCTCACCTATTTCCTTAACAAGAACCTTACTTCCAATCCCCATAATAAACCTCTTTTATCAATCTAGGTTTTTGGGTCTGTAAATTCCTTTAGAGGATCTTGTGCCACTAGAAGGGAGTTCCCTAAAACTCCTTACCCTTGTGCTGCCACCAAATCTTATTTAACTCCCTGACCACCAGAAACCCTAATTTCATTTGGGTACCCCAAATCTAAACCTCATCATTGTGTCCTATTGTCGGACACAGAGTGAGCATTAATAATATTTGTTGAATGCATATCCATAATTGCTAAAAGTAAGACAAATTATCTGACAGAATGTTTTTTTTAAATGTTAAAAAGTACATTATTTATCTGATCTATTTTGCTTTGAGCGAAAATCAATGTATTCCCCAAGAGTTTATTTCCCTTCAAAATTTCATGTTAGTGCCCGAATCTACCATAAGTGCATTGGGATATCTTTCCATTATAGCTTTTTAAAAAAATTATACACCAGGACAGACTTTTCTTTTTTTCTTTTTTTAAAAGCTTTTTATTTTCAAAATATATGCACAGTTTTCAACACTGACTCCTGCAAAACCCCAGGACAGGCTTTTCAATATTAGATTGGAATCTGGGTTAATATAACTTCAAGAGAAAGAACCCATTTTTTAGCATCTCTTGGGGGGGTATTAAGTTCAGGGGTTATTTTGAGAAGATACCATTAAGAAGACCAGATAAAGCTGGTTCTTCTTTTTTCTTAATTTTATTAGAATATACCACAAAACAAGCAAAAAATAAAATGATCCATGCTCCCTGAACCATAGTTTTTTTCAAATATTAGGTTCATTTTTAGAATCATAAAAATGAAAATATAATTAAAAATCAAAAAAGAGGCATGCATTTTCCAGAGTTTGCACTCTCTCGTGAATTTTGAGTTCTCCTGAAAATCAAAATGTTTCCTATTATTTTATTATTATCCATCCCAAATAACTAGCCGCTCAATGTGACTTAAAGAGTTAACAAACCCCAGCTTTTTGTATATTTTCATTTCAGCTGATAAATTGGGGTATTCCAAACTTCTTTATAGTCTTCTTTATTCTTAGGTTTTCAGGAACTTCTGAGAGTTTAAGAGATTCATATATTTTTCCAAAGTCACTTCTTTTCCCCAACCACCTGCCATGTTATTGAATATTAATTGGTGAACTAATTCTTAATTTACACTCTGAAAAAGCTAAAGAACAACAAAAACATGTCAGATGATTCTCTTGGAAATCTACATTCCATGTGATCCCAAGAGTGAGTAGACTTTACCATTTTGTTGGCTTCCTCTTCTGAGACCAGCTTTGGTGCCAGGATCCTGCTGCCTTGGAATCCTTTGAGCATTCGGACCAACTTTGTTTGACCCACATGTGTTTGAAGCTTGCCACTTGCCATTTTGATTTATTTTCTTAGCTTATCTAGGGAAAAAATGCAGATTACTTTGAAAACGTGCAGTCAGCTCTTGACTACCAACAGGATGATTATTCATATTTCATCTTGTTAAAATATTGGAGAACAAATTCCTAAACCAAATAGAAATTATCTAAAATTTTGCCCCTCTCCATTAGCATGGATAAACAATTAGTTGATCATGGGGGTAGGAAAAGATATTCAAAGGATTAAAAATTAGAAAGAATATAGAGAAATGAGATTTCTTGAGATTATATTTAACATCTACTGGTCATCCTGCCGTCTGGGGGAGAGGGTAGGGGAAGGAGGGGGAAAATCGGAACAAGAGGTTTGGCAATTGTCAATGCTGTAAAGTTACCCATACATATAACCTGTAAATAAAAGGCTATGAGAGAGAGAGAGAGAGAGAGAGAGAGAGAGAGAGAGATTTCTTGAGAGGAAGGAGAAAATAAAGGAACTAGAATATTCTGATTTTTGACTTTTGGTTGATAGCCACCTGAACAGAGGCAGACCACTTAACTCCCTTGTAACTACTCCAGCAAAACTCTGAAGTTCACACCAAGACTGTGTGATAAGGAAATCCAATGAGAAATTAAAGTAAATTACTCCACCTCAGAATTGCACAAGGCCAGGCAGAAGCCTTAGGACAATAAGGTAGGTACTAGCAGCACACATCAAGGGCACTGCAGCACTTAGATTGGGACACCCAGGCAAAAAGGGCTCTCAATCTCCCAATAGTCTGTAATGAGGTATCAAAGAAGGTCCCAAAGATCCACTATTCTGAATCTCAGAGATTGAGGGAGACCTAACCAGGGGAAGTGGAGGTGGGTGAAGGAACCCAGGTGACCTAAAGGAAAACCAAGGAGAGCTGATCATCCAACCCAAAAGTCCAGCAGGGAAAGGAGGCTGGTCCTGCCACAAAACCCCAATTTAATAACTAAAACAAGAAATATGAATAAATCAAAGAAAACATCAATTAGTGTAAAAATATTGGTAGATCTAGCAATCCCTCCAAAGAAGAGATTAACTCTATAACAGTTAAAAACAAAAAGACACTCATAGGAAAAAGGGGAAAAATGGTCTTTCCACAAAAAGGACCTGAATATCTAGAGGAAAAAAAAATTAATTAAATGATAAATAATGAAATAAGATCTTTAAAAAAAAGAAGTGAAGCATAAGTAGTTTAGAATTGAAAGTGATAAACCTTATTCAAGTAACAAATTCCCTAACACTGATTCCATGAGAAATGAAGTAATATATTAGAACAAAATCAGAAGATTGAAAAATAGAAGACAATGTAAAACATCTGCTATCATAAATATGTAGAAAAGGTCAATTTAAGACAATCTAGGAATCACAGAACTCCCTAAAAGATGTAATACACACACACACACACACACACACACACAGACACACGTACTTAGGTAAGTGTAAAAAATGTAAAAATACATACATTTTACATATAAGTCTAGACATCATGTTTTAAGAAATCATAAATGCCAGCTAAGTAGCACAGAGGATACAGCACCAGCCTTGAAGTCGGGAGGACATGAGTTCAAATCTGGTCTCAGACATGTAACACTTCCTAGCTGTGTGACCCTGGGCAATTGCCTCAGCAAATAAGGAAGGAAAGAGAGAGAGAGAAGGAAGGAAGGAAGGAAGGAAGGAAGGAAGGAAGGAAGGAAGGAAGGAAGGAAGGAAGGAAGGAAGGAAGGAAGGAAGGAAGGAAGGAAGGAAGGAAAGAAGTTAGGAAGGAAGGAAGGAAAGAAGTTAGGAAGGAAGGAAGGAAGGAAGGAAATGATAAATGAAAGCTGCTTAGTTCTATTACAACCACTGGGTAAAATTAAGACAGAAAAAAAATCCACCAACCTCCTCCTTGTTCCTGGGAACAAGGAATTCCCAGGAATATCATAGTCAAACTCCAGAACTATGACAAAGAAAAAATACTTCAAGCATCCAAAGAGAAGTAGTTCTTAAAGCAAGGCACCAAAGTCAGCATTATACAAGTCCTAGAAGTTTGTATTAGTAATAGGAGGAGATCTTGAAACACAAGATATAGACTTAACAATCAAAAAGCTTGGTATATACTTTTACATGAGGGAGCAAAGATGGGAAAAAATCTTTAATGCACTACTGATGATTTTCAGGCAGACTTTAAAGCACTTCTGATAAAGGAAAAAAAATTAGAAACTTTGAAATACAATAACAAGGATTAAAAACAATCTAAAAAGTTAAATTTATTCAAGTAATTAGAAGGAACTAACAGTCCAATGGGGATAAAAAGAACAAATCTCCCTTCAAACCTTAATGTCTTCGCGCATGTTGGGGTACCAATTAATAAATGGTCAAATTAAATGAATAGACGTTTTCAGAGGAAGAAACCAAAAGAATTAACAAGTAATGCAAAACCGCATTCTAAATCACTAATAATGAGGGAAATATAAATTAAAACAATTCTGAAATACCACCTCACATTCATTACATTAAGATGACAAAAGTAGAAAATGATCAATGCTGAGGAGGATATAGTCTAATATACTGACGCAGCTATGAATTAGTCCCACCATTCTGGAAAGTCACTTGGAAGTAAGCTCAAATGGCAACCAAACTGTGACAACACTTTGATCCAGCAGTACTAGCTACTAGGGATATGCCCAAAGAAGATCAAATAAGAGGAAAAGGACCAAAAGATACAAAAATATTGGTGGCAGTTCTTTATATGGTGGCAAAGAATTAGAAACTGAGAGAATGCCCATCAGGTGGGGAATAGCTGAACAAACTATGCTACATGAATGGAACACTGTTGTGCTATAAGAAATGAGGAAGAGGATGGTTTCAGAAAAACCTGGGGGAAAAAAGAATGAATGTAAAAGAGAATGAGCAGACCTGGCGGAGAAATGTAAACAGTAAGAGCAATACTGTAAAAAAAATAACCAACTTTGAAAGATTCTGATCAACACAATGACCCACCACAATTCCAAAGGCTTCATGATGAAACATACTATCTATTCTGATAGTAAAGTGATGGATTCAGATTGCAGACTGAAGGGTATTTTTTTTTCCTTCTTTTTTTTTTTGGGGGGGGGGGAACATGACTAATAAAGACATTTATCTATTTGTACTGGGTTTTGTTTTCCTTGCCTTCTCACTGGGTAGGAAGGGGGAGAGATTTTGGAACTGAAAAAAAGAGAATAAAAAAGTCTCTGGAGCTTTAAATAAATGATTAAATTAAATTTAAAAAATTATAAATAGTATAAATAATAAATAATTAAATTAAATTTAAAAAATTTATGGAGGGAGCTAATAAGAAAAACCAAGATCTTAAAGGTGGATTGCCTCTTTTCTGAGAGTTTTAAGGAAACATAAAAGGAGAACAGAAGGAATGCTATATCTATATAGCAACAAAGAGAAGGTTTTTGCTTTTTCTCATAATTGGGTTACACAAGAAGAAAAATATTCAATCATGGAAAAAGGGATGGAGAGTGCATGAATTAGATGAACCTCACTCTTATGCAAAATGAACAAAGAAGATTTGAAAACACACAAAGAATTTATTATCAGAATACATCAAGTTAAACAGAAAATAAAGTATACTGTATTGTTTGGAGAAGGAAGAAAGATAATACCAGGAAGGGTTAACTATAATCAAATTGAACTTCCTAAAGAGGGAGTAAAGGGAGGGAAGGAGATGAAAAAGAAACTTCCAGAACCTTAGATTGCCCCTTGGTCAATTGTATAAATGATTAAATGATTGGTGTTACATGCATGTAATGGAATACCATTGTGTACCTATTAAGTAACAAAAGAGAGGATTTCAGAGAATTCTGACTAATATGAGCTGATGCAAAGTAAAGCGAGCAGAACAATGTATACAAGGACAGCAACACTGTAAAACAAATTCCGAAACACTTGAGAACTCACTAATGCAACCAACTGTGTCTCTGAGGTTCAGGGATACAATGATAAACGTTTCACTACTGCCTTTCCAGGTGGGTGGGGGCCAGGATGTAATAACACTTTTAAGTGCATTCATATTTTCCCCATTGTTTTCTTAAGTCTAGACATTCAATGGAATGAGTAGAATAAAATCCTAATTTGTATCATTTGCTGATTTCCAAGTTTGGCCGTCGATTGACCATGTAAAGTAAGTGAGAATGACAAACTGGAGATGACATCATGATTGCAAAATCAGGTGACTGGAAGGTACCCTTAGCTGCGATGGGAAAGAAGGATAGATTTGGGGCAAAAGATGATGTTTTAGACGTGCCGATTTTAAGGCACCTAGAGGACAGCCTATATCTAACGGTAAATAGTAACAACAAAATGTCTACTAGGTCATTGGAAGTGTGACTAGAACTCAGCAGAGGAAACAGGGCCGGACCCCTATAGCTGAGAGTTCTCTACAGAGATGATAGTTAGACCCATGGAAGCCGATCAAAGGCTATAGAGAGAAGAATGTCCAAGACAGAGCCTTGGGGGACACCTACAGTTGTTGGGCATAAATGGTGGATGAGGATCTGGAAAAGGTGACTACAATTGCCCACCAGCAGTGAGCTTCCCAGGGCTTAATCTAACCAGCAGTCCATGGTTGGCCAATCTGTCAAGTTCATAGTGCTGCAGTCACAAGGTCACAGTTGTGGAAGGACTGCTTTCCTTTGATTTTTTCCAGGTATTTACCATCTCCTAGAAAGTGGAGGGATGCCAAACCTAGGATCACACTATCTGTGAGTACTCTGCTTTTTAAAAAATCCTTCCTTAATTGAATCTCTGAAAGTGATGAATTTCTACCAGACCCTTTCTAAATTAACCAAGCTTGAAGAAAAATATAATTTTTCACATGCTGAAGAAATTGCTCAGGTGTTTTTTATACTCTGATAAGGCTTCCCCCCTCCCAAAGAAGTGGATTAAAATTTGCAATTTTAAAAGGTAACTAGGATAAAATTTCCTGATAACATGTATATCTTTTTTAGATAAAAATTGCAGCAGTTAATTGTTAATAATGTCAGTGACTTTACAAATATTAAGGAAAGAAAAGAAGTGGCAATTAGACAGAAGCTCTATTTGGGAAAAAAATGAAATCAGAAAGAGCCACACAATTCACTAAAAGTCATCTAAGTAGTGTCTATGACCCGTTCTCTCATCTGTCTGGATTACAATTTTCCTCATGGACCCAGGAGTTGTGTTTCTGATGATCCTCATTTTCCTTTCCTAGGAGCCTGGGACATAGCCAGAAGGCAAGTGCCACCCCAGAGGACCCAGAAGGAGCAGGTGTGTGGTCAGGTCCATGGGTCTGGACTTTTCTGTGTTCTCTGAGGTGAGCAGGAAGCAGAGAGGATGGCAGGAGCTGCATTGAGACATCTTGCCCACCATGACAGGGGCCAGCAATGAGCTTTGGGAGTCAGGTTCTGAGCCACTGGCAGCAGGGGCTTCTGCCTTCTTCTGGGTTGGTCAGGAATAGAACCCAGAAGTGTGAGACTGGTCTGGTGGCTAAGAGGAAATGGCAGCTTTGGAAAACCTGTAGTGGTTACTGAATCCAGACAAAGTAAGGCATCTCCCGTGCTACTCTCCTTGCTTTCACTCGCCAATCCAGAATCTAGAACATTGTCTAGAATCCAGACCCTGTCCAGAGGCCACTTATTCCCTTTTCCTTAGCTTTCTTCCCACTCAGCCTTTTCTACAGGCTTTAGGGAGCCCAGAGTCCCTTGGAATCCTTGAAAGACAAACTTGAAGGACAAATTGGAGAAGGTTCCTGGGAAGAGATTGGGACAAAAGCTGACCAATTAGGGAAGGCTTAACAATTTTCCTGACATTTTTACTATATTTAATAAACTAGGTGTCTTATGAGTGTGTAAAATATTGAAAAAGAGTTCAGATCAAGGGTAGGTGCATGCCCATAAATTTTTCTATAATTTTCTAATACATTGAAAATATTTCATCATCTCCCATGGCTAGATTATTAACCAACCAGGAGGGGTTTTAACTCTCCACACCTTCTCCAGTACCTAGAACCACATACTTTGTTGGGAATGGTGACTTATCTTCTGTCCCTCTCCCTGCCAAAAGAAAAATGATTTGGCTGGAAATGAGTATACTTTCCATCCTCCTGTGAACAAAACAAACATGACACTCCCTCATTGAATAATTAATTGACATCCTGCCTTCCCAAAGGCTTAGAGCAGTCAGCACACAAGTCAATGCAGACTGCTCCTGCTATTGGACAGAAGCAAGTGGCAGGAGCACCCAATATGTACAAATGCAGCCTATCACTCTGTTGCTGTCAAGTAAATCACAAAATTGTTCATGCTTGTAGAGGTGCCATAGAGCTCTCTAGACCAACTCCTTCACCTTAGCGAAAAGCTTCCTCATGTCTAAGGTGAAGGCATTGGTCAGATCACTCCTCAAGACTGAAACTAGTTAGCAATAGTGCCAGGCCTCCCGATGTGCAACTTTCCTTTCAAATATTCAGAGAAGTTTTGGGTCAAATTTTTAAAAAGAAAATTCCCCCATTTTACTAAGGAAATAGGATTCATAATTTATCAAGTCACTTTTTAAAAAAACATTTCCTGCATGGAGCCAGGCAACCTAAACCCTGACAGCTGCATCCAGAGGAACCCTTTTCCCACTTGAGAGGACCAAAATTGAAATTATTCATAGGAATGCTGTTTTTCAATTTAACAACCTCAAGTGAACTTAGGAAGCATGGACAAGTTCAGCAGGAGTAGCAACTTTAAAGGATGTCTGAGAACTGGAAGAAATGGATGCAGGTTCTTTGCTGTGGACTCACATGATGCACCATAGTAGAGAGAGTGCTGCACTTCCAATCAGGAAGAAGCAGGTCACTCATTTAACCTCTCACTTCCTCAGTTTCCTCATTTATAAATAATAGCACCTAATCCACAGAGTATAGTGAGACACAAACAAGGAAATATATATATATATATATATATATATATATATATATACACACACACACATACATACATACATATGATAATATCCTGTATTTACAATATGCTTTAAAGCTGACAAAAGTGTTCTGTGTATATTATCTCATTTTATTCTCAAATATATATATATATACACACACACATACATACATACATACATATGATAATATCCTGTATTTACAATATGCTTTAAAGCTGACAAAAGTGTTCTGTGTATATTATCTTATTTTATTCTCAAATATATATATATATACACACACACACACATACATACATACATATGATAATATCCTGTATTTACAATATGCTTTAAAGCTGACAAAAGTGTTCTGTGTATATTATCTCATTTTATTCTCAAATATATATATATATACACACACACATACATACATACATACATATGATAATATCCTGTATTTACAATATGCTTTAAAGCTGACAAAAGTGTTCTGTGTATATTATCTCATTTTATTCTCAAAATATCTACTAAAGGTAGTTGCTGTTATTATCTTTGTTTTACAGATAAATAAACTGAGATACTGACAGGTTAAAATTGACTTTGCAGGATCATGGAGCTAGAATTTCCTCCTGACCCAGAGCTCTCTATTCACTGCTTAATCTGCCTCTCTCTATAGGAAAAACATTTTGCAATATGCTCTAAAAATGCTAGCTAGAAAAACACAAGACACAGGATTGCTAGAAAAAGATCTTCCATTCAGGGGCATCAAAAGGATGCGAATTATAACCTACTGTCTAGCATGGACATTTTCAAAGTTTTATCACCTAAGTCGATTCAGACAGTGAATCAAGCTATCACTTGCAAATTAAATAGCACAAAAAATTCTTGGCAGTTGGTCCTCCTCCTTCTCTCCTCTCCCTCATCCATTATTGTCATTGTTCAGTTGGTTTTTAGTCATGTCTAACTTCATGGCTCCATTTGGAATTTTCTTGGTAAAAATGCTTTGCCCTTTCTTTCTCCCGCTCATTTTATACTTAAGGAAACTGAGGCAAACAGGGTTATATGACTTGCCTAGGGTCACACAGCTAGTAAGTATCTGAGACTGGATTTGAAATTCAAGTCTTCCAAATTCTAGGCCACATGTGTCAACTAGCTGCTCCTGATTGATTATTTATGAAGGATTCCAAAATGTATCATTCCTTAAAGCATGTTAAGTGTCTTGCCTCTGTGCATGTGGACAAGCTATGATTTTTCTATCCTCAACATTTTTCATCAAATTACCAACTAAACAGATTCATTAACCAGGAGATCAATCACCACTGTCCACATCCCCCTAATAAACAAATAAATTTACAGTATGAAATGAGTGATCATAAGGTTGTTTTTTGTTTTTTTGTTGTTTTTTTTGTTTGTTTGTTTTTTTTTACCAAAAACAGTCATGTTTAAATGGTACTTTTTAAAATTAGAATCTACATAATGGGACGCTGTCAATTCAGCTTTGATTTCATGACTTTTGGAATCTAGCCTGAGGCCATGTGATGGGGAGGAAGTCACCCTAACAAGATACTTTAGAAGACCAAGCTCAAGTCAACAAGTGAAGTGAGCTTGATTGTGAAAGTGAGGACTCATGATGTTCTCTGTTCACCACCAGGCTGCCTCCATTTCTGTCCTCTTGTTCCCTAAAAGCAGCATATTCAGCTGCACAATGAGCTTTCCCTCCAGTTTCGCCAACTGCCACTGACACTTTGGGGTCACGTGCCTGTGTTATTTCAGGGTGGCTTCTTGCCCATTGTGGGTGGGATTTCCTGATGTGTATTATTAAGTTATATGAATGTATCCAGATGTGGTAGGGTTGTGTACATGTCACATTAATCACTATAATGACAAAAATAATCATACCCTCATCTCCTTTCTCTGTGACTCCTTTCACTTTTCTTCCTTCATCTGGCATGACTAAATCATATACTTTCCTGAATTCTCTTTTCTTCTCACTTACTTGAGTTTCTCCATTTACTAAAAAGCCAACAAAAACTTGACGCTTTTGCTAGATGGGCTAAATCTCCAAGCAAGTAAAGATCCTTTATCCTTCCAAGTAATTTCTAAGTATACAATCATTGCTATCTGTGGTATTCCGTATTTACACCAGGATTTTATTACTCCTCAAAGGGCCTAGCACAGTGCTACACAATTTTTCAATAAGTACCATTGATCTTAAATAACTGATATTCCCTCTTTCAAAAAATATGGATTTTGATTTTGGATTTGGGTTTGTTGGGTTATTTTGTTTTTATTTTGAGGGTTTTTCTTAAGGAAATATAAGAATTTTTTTCCTCAATATTTCTTTCTGGAAGGCTGCTCCTACCAGCAGTTATAGTGCCTTCTGGTTCAATCCCATTTGTGAATATAAATGTAAAGTTATTTATCCACCATGTATATTTCTCAAATTCCTGCCCTAAACATAGCAGTCCACCATAGAGAAGAAAGGCTTCTTTACCACTAAAAACCTAATTACTGTTATATTGGAGGGGAAGGGGAAATCATGCAAGTATTCCTATAAATACTAGACTAGAACTTTTCAAGGCATTATAGAATTATAGTTTTGATTTTCTTGATGAAATTTTAAGACTTAGCACTACAATAGACCTTAGAAATCATTTAGTCTTGCTCCCTTATTCAATACCTTATAACACAAATCTCAGAGAGGCTAAGGGACTTGACTACAAGGTGAGATTCAGACTCAGAATTTTGTTGTGACTTCAAATCCAGTGGTCTTCCTGTGATGACTGCGTTATTTTAAAATCAGCTGGAGTCAGGAATTCAGATTAAGGGAAAATCCTTGATCTTTATTCTTTGTGGAGGTGAAGGGGGATGGCGATAGAAAGTGAGAGCAGCTGCAACACGAACCAGACCAACAGTTTATCTGCCTCTCTCTCCACCCACCAAAATCATCCCTTCATCATTTCCCACCTCAAAATTTGCACAAAGAGTGGGCGGGGACCATTCTTTCTCCAAGCATATATTAATAGAGTATGGTCCAATTACTGTTTAACCTCATGTGCTTGGGACCTCAATGCATCAACTCCAGCTTCAGTCCATTACGTCTTCCCACTCAGCTGTGCTGCCTTTCACTTCCCCTCTCCCACAGCACCGTTTTCTTCCCAATCTGCAATCTCCCTCTACCGTGGCCCTCTCTTTCTGTTCCTAGTTCTGATTATTCTGGGCTGATCAATTCCTTCCTGGGACAATAAACAAGTTTTGAAGGGCCCGTCCTGAAAAGTCATAGATTTGCCCATCTCTAGGACAATAAGACATGAAAAGAATTATTTTATTTGACTCTGTCATAGGAAAATAAAGCTTTATCATAGATGAAGTCTAATCTTGGCTAGGTGTGGTAAAAAACCAATGGGCATCCATCCAAAAGTCAAATAAAAAAAGGAACCTCAAAAATGCAAGGAAATATGTGTGTTTACAGACAAGCATATGTATTATAGCCATTTAAATCACATTAAATTAAATATGAGAGTGGGAGTCCATCCCCCCAACTAAACACAGAAGGCCCATACTTCTCAATTGAATCAAAGGTGTAAATTGTGTAAATGAAATCAATGGATAAAAAAGCATTGGATCACAAAAGAAAGGGTTTGTGATTGGTTGAAAAAGATCAGTCCCAATCGGGGGGATGATGAAGAACACAGAAAGCCAGTTCTAAAACTCTTGGTTCAGCAAAAATGCACTTAGGATGAAGTTCAGGCACTTCAAGGTTCAGAAAAATTTTGAAGAATACTCATGAGCCGGTACCAGAGGGCAAAGGAGCCAGAGGCAGAGTTACCTTCATACCCCCACTGACCGGGCACTGACCTTGTGAACTTTGCAATGGTGAGAAGAGCTGGTTCCCCCCAGCATCCATAGAAACGTCTGCTAGAGACCACAATGTCCCTGAGCAGCAGTGGCCCAGGTCAGTGTCAGGAGCTTAGAGAAGCTCCCCGGACAAAGCAGACACTGCAAAGAAAGGCACCAAGGGGAACTTTGTGAGACTCCATGTGGGCAGAAGACTTCCACTAATGAGAAAGTTTGATTTTGACTACATCTCCTCTCTAAGTCTGTACCCACTCTTCCCAAGAAGTATGCGTGTATAAGCAGAGTGTGCTGGGAGAGTGGGAGGGGTCTTGTGCCAACTGTCCTTACATTAATACCTTCCTAAAAGAGAATTAAGTCTAGATGGCTACTAAAACAGAGAATGCAGAGAATGAAGACTCATCAATACATTTGAGAAACATCAGTCCCTGAGGCTAATCGCAGCACCCTGAAAGGCTGCCCTTTGGGGAGCCAGCTTGCCAATGGGAATGGGAGCTGGGAAGATGAACCCAGGGGGGTGCTATATATATGGTAATTTGCATTCCAATTTGTGAAAGGAAATAATATTCTTAGAAGAAAATAAACTCAGCATATCCAAATGACACAAGAGATTAGGAAAGCAAAATATATGGTTTCTCTCACTCATCAGTCACAATGATGTGATCACCAGCAGCACAGAAAATCTGCATCCCAAACCATGGTTGTGTGCTGGTCTTGGCAGCTGGGTGGCACAATGAATAGAGTGTCAGCCCTGAAGTCAGGAGGACCTGAGTTCAAATTCAGCCTCAGATATTTACTACTATGTGACTCTGGCAAGTCACTTAAACCATCTTGCCTCAGTTTCCTCATCTATAAAATGAAATGAAGAAGGAAAGGGCAAACCACTCCAATGTCTTTGCCAAGAAAACCCCAAATGGGGTCACTAAAAGTCAAACCCAACTGAATGATTACCACATAGTTGTATGTGCTGTGACTTTGTATAATCTTATTTCAGTTAATTCATTTCTATCTCCTCACCCTTCATATACTTTAAATGCTATCTCCTTCATGAAATCTCTCTCTAGCTAAAAGTGACCCTGTCTCTATGTCACACTTGTGCCTTAGATGTCTCTCCATTCTTCCACATTCTGCCAGCTGTTCTATCTATTTGTGTATGAGTCTTATCCTCCTCACTAGACTGAAAAGGATAGAGTGGAGACTTCTACTGACACTTCTCTGTGTCTCCTACAGAGCCATAGCTGTGGAGCCACTCAATAACTATTTGCTGAATGAAGGAGAAATGCACGTAAATGCAACTTGATTGACAAGTGACACCTGCTTTTTAGTTCAGGGCAGTAAGATTTCATGCTAATATTATGTTTTAGGAAAATAAACTATATAATACCTTAGGAACCTTACAAGTATAAAGAAAAAAGTTTTTAACTTAAGAAGAAAGTGTTGAAAGGAAGCCTGAAATTAAAAGTTTTCCTTGGGTCACTGAGAATTTAATTATAACACTATTTTTATAGCTTTTTATTTACAAATTATATGCATGGGTAATTTTTCAGCATTGACAACTGCAAAACCTTTTGTTCCAACTTTTCCCCTTCTTCCCCCCACCCCCTCCCCCAGATGGCAGGTTGACCAATAGGTGTTAAATATGTTATAGTATAAATTAAATACAATATATGTATACATGTCCAAACAATTATTTTGCTGTATAAAAAGAATCGGACTTTAAAATAGTGTACTATTAGTCTAGGAAGGAAATCAAAAATTCAGGGGGACAAAAAGAGAGGGATTGGGAATTCTATAGTGGTTCATAGTCTTCTCCCAGAGTTCTTTCATTGGGCGTAGCTGGTTCAGTTCATTACTGCTCTATTGGAACTGATTTGGTTCATCTCCTTGCTGGAGATGGCCACGTCCATCAGAATTGATCATCATATAGTATTGTTGTTAAAGTACATAATGATATCCTGGTCCTGCTCATTTCACTCAGCATCAGTTCGTGTAAGTCTCTCCAGGCCTTTCTGAAATCCTCCTGCTGGTTATTTCTTACCAAACAATAATATTCCATAATATTCATATACCACAATTTATTCAGCCATTCTCCAATTGATGGGCATCCACTCAGTTTCCAGTTTCTGGCCACTACAAAGAGGGCTGCCACAAACATTCTTGCACATACAGGTCCCTTTCCCTTCTTTATGATCTCTTTGGGAAATAAGCCCAGTAGTAACACTGCTGGATCAAAGGATAGGCACAGTTTGATAATATAACCCTATTTAGAAGTGTAAAATTGTACTACAAATGTATTTACTATTGGTTAACTGGAAAATTTAGAACCTGCTATCTAGCTTCTTGACTTATTTCTAGGTATAGATGCCTTAGGAAAGTAATAGGTTCAGATAAAACTTCCATTAGCAAGGAAAAACACTGAATAGCTACCAATAAAATTTTCTGGATTAAAAACAAGCTCTATTCCTCTTCACATCCCATAAAACAACACTTTGCTTTCCAGCGCCTGTTCTAACTCAAAATAGCAATATCAGGAATTCTTAAACTTGAGGTTTATGGACTTGTTTCATATGTGTGGGGGTATACATATATATATTTGAGTTTATACTGACAACTGTAAGATTTCTTTGCAATCTTCATGTATTTAAAAGCCTCATGAGAAGGGAACCATGGGCTTCCACACTGCTGCCAGAAGGGTCCATGACACAAGAAAGGGCAAAAAGCTTTGTACTAGAGATAACCCTTGGCCGAAAAATCTGTGGGATTTTACCTCATATTTAAGCCATGAATGTTACCAGTCAAGGACATATAAGGTGATAGATCAATCCAGGTAAACTACTAGAATTGCCACTGGGCAAAGCAATCATGTGGGCAGAGTTTATCTGCCTGTTCCCCATATACGTTCTTTCATTGCCCAGACCTAGAAAACTCAATTCATCTTAGAAGTTAAGGACTTAGTGGACAGAGCACCAGCCCTGAAATCAGGATGACCTTTGTTCAAATCTGCTCTCAGACACTTAACACTTCCTAGCTGTGTGACCCTGTCATTTAACCCCAATTGCCTCAGCGAAGAAGAAGAAGAAGAAGAAGAAGAAGAAGAAGAAGAAGAAGAAGAAGAAGAAGAAGAAGAAGAAGAAGAAGAAGAAGAAGAAGAAGAAGAAGAAAGAGAAGTAGTAGTGGTAGTAGTAGTGGTAGTAGTAGTAGTAGTAGTAGTAGTAGTAGTAGTAGTAGTAGTAGTTAAGTACTTAACATGCTCACTTTCCCAATAGTATTTGCTTTTAAAAAGAGGAAACAAGGGGAAAGGAAATTACTTTAGTCAAACCATTCATCCAAATTGTGATGAGACTTTCTCATAAATCTCTCAGTTGAGATCTTGCCTATCCCCTTTCCCATAAAACTTACCATCTCCACTATTATAACTGAAACTAGTCTATGTTTTATGACAGGACCAGCAGAAGAAAGATATTCCTATGTCTCTTCACAGTCCCTTCTACTACTACCACCATGGTGCACTGGAGTCCAAAGGGGCCAATCTCAGGAACCAAAATACTGCCAGAGCATAAAATAAACTGGAGACTGGCATGTTTAAATCCTACAAGGCCAGTCTTGGTAATGATCATGATCATTTCTGTCACCTTAATATGATTTTAAATTCTTTGAATTACTTTAAATTTTGGAAAAACCCAAGGAAAATATCAGACTCACAGCAAAAAAATGGGAAATTCTGACCTAAGTAGAATTCATTCTTAATCCAGGATTCTGGTGACATAAGCATCAAGTCTAATAGACTTACTGTCTGTTGTGAACAGAGTCCCTTGACCAAAATGAATTCTTTAAAATGCACTGCAGCCTATTTATTACTTTAAATGCATTATAGTATGGCATGGATAATTTCAGTAACATCCTGGAGAGTGCCTTCCAAGAGTATTTGTTAATGGTTCTAGACTATCAGATGAGTTCATTTAGATACTGGAGACAAGCTAATTTTTTAAAGTCCGTGTTTATAAAGTAAAATAACATTTTTATGCAGCTGGCTCTGGCACTGATAATGTCTCTTCACATCCTTTTGTTATAGGACAGAGAAATTTGGAGGGGAGGGCCTTTTGTTTCATAAAATGAATCCTCATTTCAGTCAGTCAGTCAATAAAGATTTGTTAAGCACTTACCATGTGCCAGAAACTGTGTTAAGTGCTGAGGAGACCAAAAAAAAAAAGGCAAAAGATAGTCCCAGACCTTGAGGGGTTGATAGTCTAATAGGAGAGACAAAGAGTAAGCAGATATATACAAACAAGCCATATACAGGATAAATAAGAATAAATAATCAACCGCGGAAAAGGCACCAGAATTAAGAGGGGTTGGGAATTCTTTGGGCATCTAGGTGGTACACTGGATAGAGTACTGGGCTTGGAGTCAGGAAGTTTATGGGTTCAAATGTGGGCTTATAAAGTTACTGGTTGTGTGACCCTAGGCAAGTACTTAATAACTCTGCTTGCCTCAATTTTCTCAGCAAGCCACTCTAGTATCTTAGCAAAAATAATAATAGGAATAGTAATAACAATAATAATAATAAAGTCAGATACAATTTGAACAAGAGGATTTTTGATGATGTGCACAAATAAATAATTCATCCATAAAAACCATCCAAGAACACCCATTTTGTAAACTTCTGACTAATAAGCAGTCACTGTCATTTTCATCGAAATATATGTTGTACTATCAAAAGCCAAATGAGAAGGTGTTCTAAATTACTATTGATTTGAGGAATGCAGATTGAAACAAATCTGAGGTATGATCTCTTCATACCTATCAGATTGGCTAATAGGACAGAAAAGGAGAATGACAAATGTTGGAGATGTGGAAAAATGCGACTTTAATGCACTGTTGGTGGAGTTGTGAACTGACGCAACTATTCTTTAGAGAAATTGGGAATTATGCCCAAAGGGCTATTGGATGGTGCATACCCTTTGATTTAGCAGTGCCATTACTAAGTCTTTATCCAAAAAGAGATTTAAAAAACAGCAAAGGGGGAAAGAATCAACATGTACTGAAATATTTATAGCAGCTCTTTTCTGGTGGCAGGGAGTTGGAAATTGGGGGGATGCCCATCAATTGGGGAATTGCTGAACAAATTGTGATGGAATTCTATTGTGCTATAAGAAATGATGAACAGGATACTCTCAAAAAAAAAAAAAACCTGGAAAGATGCAAAGTGAAATGTACCGTATACAAAGTAACAGCAATTTTATAAGATGATCAGCTGTGAATGACTTAGCTATTCTCAGAAACACAATGATCCAAGACAACTCTGAAGGACTATGAGGAAAAATGCTATCCATACCCAGAGAAAGAGCCTTCAGATAAAAATCTGAATGCAGACTGAATCCATACTTTAACTTTCTTTTGCTTTAATGTTTGCTTTTGTCTGTTTTCTTTTACAACCTCACATGGAAATGTGTTTTCTGGGATTACAAATGTTTAACCTAAATTGAAATTCTGGCCTTCTGAATGGGGGAGGGGAAGGTTTTAAAAATGAATGTTACAAATATTTTTTACATATAATGGGAGAAAACCAAATACTAAGAATTTTTTAAAAAGAAAAAATATGCATGTTATAAACATGATTTTTTTAGAAATGGCATAGCAATGAAGATCAAGCAAATAAGCATTTACTAAGTCACTACTCTGTGGCAAGAGTTATGCTAGATCTGGGGATGGAAATGTAATAAATCAGTGGTGTCAAACTCAAATATAAATGGGGGCCTCTAAACTGTATATAAAGACATCTGCAGACTGTATAAATGACTTAAAGTTATCTATGTTTCACTTAGTTAAATATTTCTCGATGACATTTTAATAGGGGGGAAGAGGGATTGCAGAGTGTTGTGTCTGGATGTTTGACAATCTGCAATAAGGGAATAAAGGAAACAATCTTTACAAATGTAAGAAGCTTATTATGGTGAGCAAGGAGACAAGGACATATATGTAATACAAAATTATTAATTACAAGGAAATTTGAGGAGAACGCTGACAATGGGGGGATAAAGGGAGGAATCACAGAAGACAGTATTTGAGAGCTATCTGAAAGGAACAAAGGGACTTTATGAGGCAGTGGGGAATAGACAGTTTTCTAGACAGCTGGGGGAAGGTAAAGGCTCCAGGGAGAAGATGAAGGTAGGTGAAACACAAAGAAAAGGTCAGCTTGGCCAGATTACACCATGGAAAAGGAAGCAATGAGGCTGGAAAACTAGGTAAGGGCAAGATTGTCCATGTCTTTAAAATCTAAACAAAAGATTTTATATTTGCTCCTAAGGCAATAGAAATAATTTAGTAATGTATACATTATTTTATAATACTTTAATAACAACCACATAATCATATCTATTATTGGAAAAACAAACTGCTAAAATCATTGTCACTTTGGTAACTAAGAGTCTTTGCTTTGCTTCCTGCCACTAAATCAATAAGGGTTTAATTTATATTTTGAAACAGCAGGCAGAATAGTTATACATTCCTCTCACTGAATCAGCAAAAAAAAAAAAAAAAAAAGATAGGGTGTGATTGCCCATTTCAAAATGCCTTCTCTGTGGCATTGTGCCACAGAGCTAAGCAGATGGAAATGTTGTACAATCTTGCTTCTTCTCATTTCCAACAATATGTAATTTAATTGTTCTTTCAACCAATTTGCTGCATCACACAGATTTTGATTTTATCTTATAGATCTTCCTTGCAAGGGAAACTAACTTTCTTATATAGGAATCTTACTTATATATTATATATGCATGTATACATTGTAATATTCTGTAATATATATCCTAAAATTTAATTTTATATATATAAAATCTTACCTGAATTTGGGTTGGATTTTATATTAGGGTCACTCCTAACACTTTTTAATGGGTTGAGGCAGCCATCCTAGGGATCTTAAAGTTTTAGGAATCCCAGTTTCATTTCAAACCACCTCCTTGATACCTTCAAATTCTTTAGAAAACCTTGCAAATAGTCATCTGCCTAGAGTAAAACATAAGAAATCACAGAATAATCTTTTTTCTAGCCTAGAATTGTGTTGTCCTACTTTTAATATCTTTGCACATGTTGTATCATTCATATGGAATGTCCTCATAACTACTTTGCAGAAATTCTACTAATCCTCTAATTACAAAAAATCTAATTCCTATTCATTTGTGCATTTGATTGTATTTATATGTCCATATATGTGTATGTAAGTATATCATCAATCAACAAACATTTATTAAGCATCTGTTATGTGCCAGGTGCTTACCTATATATTGATTAATTTTCTACTGCTTACAAACAGTAGAGAGGGAAAGTCTGAAAATAAATCAAAGAGTGGGGATGACAGAAGGAGCAATCTGTTGGATATGGGTTAGAATGGAATCACCTGAATAGGTACAGAGGGTTAACCTTGGTAAAGAGTAAGGCCACTTCATCATGTGAAACAGAAGGGAAGGAGGCGATAGTGGCAGAAGGTACCTGGGCAATAAAAGATGAGGAAAGGAGAAGAAAAGGGAACTGATGGCAAATGGGCTGAATTTTTAAAATAAAATATAATGTAAGTTTTTCAGCAGAGAGAATAGAGGGAAAAGGAAGTATAAGGAGAGATAAGAAAATCTGGGAGAAGCATTGTGCACAGTGGGAGGGTAACTTGCTAAATATAGTAGGATTGCCAAGCAGCAGTAAGGACCCAATTGAGGTTGTATAACATCATTTGTAGTGGATCTAGTCAAAAAAGACATGTGATTTTCTCCACCTTTGTTCAGCAACATGTGTGTGAGCACAAAGGGGATAAATAGTGGGGATATGACCAGCAATTTGATAATTGAATAGGATTTGAGAGGACAACAGTGTTGAATTGAATTAATTCATAAAGTAGTCAAGATAGTAGAAGAGATGACCTAAAAGACCACTGAGTGATAAGTTGACTAGAAATCACAGTGTGGACAAAGTTTTATAAGGAAAGGCAGAGGGAGAAGTGAAAGCCAATAAACTCTGGTCAGATGGGAAGATTTCAGAATTCTTGCACACAAAAGTGATGCACTTGTAGTTGATGGCAAGATCAAGGGTATGGCCATCTTGCATATGGCTTAGGTGAGAGAGAGGAGTAAGTCATGGGAGGGAAGAAGGGTTGAAGACTAAGTACATTCCTTAACAATGTTAAGGGGAAAATCAACATGTATGTTGAAGTTGGAGAAGAGAAAAAAATTCTATGTGTATATGTTACACATATATATGTACACACACACACATACACACACACACACACATACACACACACACACACACACACACACACACACACAGAGTTCCAGGACAGTGGATAAATGATCTAAGAACAGACCCTTTTGACTCATAGTTTCCAAGGAAAAATGTTTCCTAGAAACAGGCAACTTCATTAAATAGATAAATCCAAGATGGAATAAGAAACCTGTTCTCTAAATGGACATTAAGATTCATTTTTTGTCTATTGTATTATAGGAAGTTTATTGTCCATTTTCTTAAAGTGTACAAATCTTTTAGGAAGGTTAAAATGTAGGCTGTTCAATCTTTTTATACCTTCCCAGATTTACTGCAATACAATTGATTCTATTGATGTTTGCGATATAGTCTTTAAAAGACTATATATTAAGAAAATATTTTGAAATTTCATCTTTTTTCCATATTTTTATTTCATCATTATCATAACCTTCTTTAGACTAATCCTTTTATCTTGATGTATATACAACTGACATGTATTCTGAATATGCATTGAATAGTCCAGATGATGATACTTCTAAAAAATATATCAAAGATGGGAATTATTGAGGAAATGGAAGAAACCTGCATGCTGTGAGTTTGGGTCAAAAAGGCCCAAGAAATGTAGCCTGCAGGGAGGAAGGTGGAGAGACAATACTCTCATGTTGTATTCAATAGTGTTTCCATCTCAAAGCAAGGCTTTCACTAACTCAGACCCCTGTCCTACCAAGAAATTCTGATGGTTTATGAGATTAACTACAAGGATACACCCTTACTCAGAACAGACCCAATCTAGAACAACATCCCAGAGCTAACATGTGCCTCCAAAGACTTGACATTCTGTCTCTCTCACGCATCCTCACAAATAAAGAGAGCAGGGACCATGTCAATTAATTTTCAAATCTCCCTTAGTGCTCTCCCTATATTAGATCCTTAAAATGTTTATTGTAGTCAGGAATATTCCATTTTTATTCATTCCTTTTACTATTTGTATAAAAGTGAAGGAAATAAAAGCTTGTACTTTTCATATCATTGGCAATTCTGATATATGGTCTCTCTAATTGTCAGAGAACTCAGGTGAATCTGGATTAGGTGCCATGGTGTGGGTAACTCCACAGATAAACAAACCAGCCAGCCAGAACCGAGGCCATGTCTTAAGAACCAAGGTCAGGGCAGAAGATCATCATCACACATGTCTCTCTAGCTATTCATGCCGAATCCTAATGATCAGAGGTCAGACATAGCCATGACTGAACCTTTGCTATCTCAAGATGCTATGGAAAAAGCTTGGCTTCTTCTTCTCCATCCCCATATTATAGTGATTCATGAGAGATGGGGTAGGACTGGAGGAAAGAAGCCCACACGTTTATGCAGGACAGACACAGTGACCCCAAAGGATGGGGGAAAGGGGAAGTTGGCAATGTCCGAAACCCCTATTTTCCTGAGACCTGAGTTTTGTGTAAAGCCATTTGACATGACATCAGAACCTTCTGAGCAGGAAAGCAATTAGAGGTAATGGAAATTTCTATTAATTTCTATCAATGGAAAGGTGAAACAAGGCTGGAGAATCTGATTTGATCACTGGGCTTCTTGTTTAGTTTTCTCTATAGTGTTTGGATCCTGTATGCTTATGTCTACTTTTTTCCCTGTCTGCTGAATAAATCAAGCCTCACACTCACTACTCCACTCCACAGGAGACAGGGAGAACTCAGTTTCCAGAAAAACTATAAGAAAATGCATATATGTCAGTGGCCAGACAATTCAAAGCAGCGCAATCTAATTAGATGACTTACTTCTTGTATTCTTCTGCCTTCTTCTTGCTGTTAAATAAATCGACTTGCCTTCAAGGTAGGGGCAAAGGGTCCCCATATCAAGAAAGTACAGGGAAATAGCTCAGCAAGGTGGGAAAAAAGGTGGTCGGCTCTAATCAGAGCATCTACTTGGATCAAATTCTACTTGCTTCTTTATACATGAGTGTTGTTTGTGAGTTTGTATTTTTTGTTTGCTATTATTAAGTTTCCTCCCTTGGTAGGGCCAGGGATTCTAATAACTAGGGATTAGAGCAGTATTTGGAGATCAAGGAGGAGAAACAATTACCTAATTAGACAGTTAGAATATCTGCTTATAGATCAGTTGTTCTTTGCTTCTAACTATAATTAAGAAGTGATAGGAATATGTCAAATATTAATCAAACTCAGCTGAGCAAATTTCAATAACCTATCGATCAGCCAGCCAATTAATATTTATTAAGCACCTACTCTATGCCAGGACAGTATTAATTAAGTACTGCAGAAGACAATCCCTGCTTTCAATAACTTACAGATTTACTACATAATTTAAGCTTTGCATAGTTCAGCTGGGTGCTCCATGTTCTATGGTGCTGACACTATGTGAAGGCAGCCGGACTGAATTAAGAAGTCCAGTCTGACCTCAGACACTTCCTACTTGAGGAATCCCTGGATCTGAATTTACTGGAGAAGGAAATGACAAAGTGGCCCATTTTTGTCTTTGCCAAGAAAATCCTGTGGATGGGACGAATATGCTCTGGTTCATGGGGTCATGAAGAGTAGGACCTGACTGAATATGTATATAGGGGGAAGGGAGGAAATTCATTGATGAGCACTTATTAAGCACCTACAAATACTAGGCACTATATTAAGAATGAGGAAATCAAAGAAAGACCAAAAAAAAAAAATTTAAAGGATTCCTAGCCTGGCCTGTTGGACAAAAAAATAGGATGAAGAATTTTCTATACAAAAAGGAAGAGGAACCAAACTCTAGAAAAATAAAGTTAATGTGTTTCAAGAATTGATAGTGGGTCATTCCATTAAGTGAGAGATTGTCTAGTTATGATCAAAGGAAAAAGAAACAAGTCATGATGACTGCTGAGGAAGCTCCTTGTGACCCTGACATAAATAACAGAGGCCTAGGAAAGAAATGAGGGCTAGGGAGATCATGGTAAGGATGAAGTTCTTTGGCGGAGGGAGAGCCAATCATTCAATCAGATAAAGCAATTTCAGGATTTCTGCAAATGGGAATTAAACACTTGTGAGGGCAAAATGATCGATCATCTATGTCTCTGTGTAACTAAGACAAAGCAGAGAAGCTGGTCATGGAAACAACATGAAGTCAAAAGGCATTTGAGAGAGTATGAATATGGATGTTAGGGGCAGCTGGATGGTACAGTGGATAAAGCACCAGCTCTGAAGTCAGAAGCAGTTGAATTCAAATCTAGTTTCACTTTTTATTTACTAGCTGTATGGCAAGTCATTTAATACCACTTAACTCACCAAAAAAAAGAACATAGTCAAAGTTTCCAACATGAGGGTGGGAGTTGGGGTGGAGAGAAAATTGTGAGCCAGGACCTCATTGGTAAAAACAAGAATCATGTCCAGAGGGTTCACCAGATAATAGTCTCAAATGTCCATTGGAGTCCATGGATCATTAATTTGAAAAGCAGGAACCCCAAAAAAGGAAAGGTAGTTATGGGATACCATAAAGTCAGAAAGTGGCAATGGGAACCCAGGAATATTCCAACTCTGCCCCCCTTACCATGACCAGGGAACCAAGGCGTATGAGTAAAAGTTCAGTCAATGTGGCAAAGAGCGAATGGGGTGTCATGTTGTCAGGAGGGAGGCAGATCTCAATCAGTGCCAGGAGACTGGAGGAGGAAGAAAAGGTTTCAGAAGAAAATCAGGCTATTAATTGTGGAGTAGACATTCCAGAGAACGCAAGGGAAAAGAGGGTGCATCAGAAGGGGGATATGGTTGCGGGAGATGAGAAGAAGTAAGCAGTTGAAGTTTATACAAACACAGCCCAACATAGAGAATCACTAGGGAAAGGGAGGATTCCAACCATTAAAAAAATTAGTCTAGGAAAAGTAGCAGTGGCTGGAGAAGGGTCTATTGCAGGTGGCAGGGAATGGGGAACAGGTAACTAGGCTACTCCAGGACAACCTTGCTGAAGGTAGTGGCTTTGGGAGGTCCAGAGCTAGAGAAAGTAAAGGCACAATACGAGAGAGTCAGGTCAGGAGGCGGGAGGTATGAATCTCATCTGCAGATGGCCTCTGCAGGACAGCACAGGATCCCAGAACACAGAGGTCAGGGGGAGATAGCAGAGATCCGGGGCTGATGAAGAATCACCATGATGAATGTGAAATTACTTCACAAAAAATGAAATTGATTATATTTTAATGAACCAGAAATAACCCATTACTGATTCAGCAGAATCATCCCTGAATCATCTGTCTGTGTATAGTCAAGCTGTCAATTGCCAATTTGTTAGAGCAAAGATGAAAAAATTACTCAAAGAAAAACTAATAATCAATGACTAGCATCTATTAAGCACTTATGGGGAAAGGTGCTATGCAAAGTGTTGAGATTACAAAGAAAAAGCAAAAGTAGACCCTGCTCTCAACTGATGTTTTAACTGAATAGCATCTATAAATCAGTACATACAAGATAAATACAGAATAGATGGAAAGTATCCTTTGAGAGGATTACACTAATCCCATCTAATAGGGAAGTGTTCCCAGCCCCTCTCAGTTCTAGTGTTTTCCCCCCTTTAATTATTTCCTATTTATCCTGTATATATTTGCTTGCTTGTTGTCTCCCTTATTACCTTGTGAGTTACGGAAGGATAGGGACTGCTTTTGGCTCTTTTTGTATCCCCAGCACTTAACATTGTATCTGGCACATACTGGGTGCTTAATAAATGATTACTGAAAGACTATTAAATATGGAAACCAGTTTTTTTAATAATGAAAAATGATTCCTGCAGCTACTCAATCCTGAAATTTGGTGTTAGTAATAAAAAATGGATCATGGATATTAACATTGATGTTAATATTTTTAGAAAATGTTTAACTGATCTAAGCTAATTGCCATGAGAAAGAAGACCAAAAAAGTCTAAAACACAGCTTAGCTAGAAACACTAGAAATACTGGCCAAATAAAACTACATGGCTATTATTTTTACCACGTTTAACATATATTGTATTATTTGCCATCTAGGGGAGGGGATGGGGGAAGAGGAGAATATTGGAATGCACAGTTTAGCAAGGATCAGTGCTGAAAAATTATCTTTGTATATGTTTTGAAAATAAAAAGCTTCAATAATATATAGATGGCCACTAAGTCCAACAGCAGATTAGAAGTTATTATAAAAACTCATCATCATATAAAATGGAGACAAGCAGTGAAAAGGAAAATAAATTTAAAGATAGTTGGTGAGAGAGGCAACTAAGCAAAGGCACTTAAGGATGAAAATAAAGAAAATGCACAATATATTACCCCAAATGAAGGAGATGTAGAAAAATTGAGACACTAAATCCATTGTTGGTGAAATTGTGAATTGGTCCAGCCACTTTGGTCAACAAATTCCTTTGACCTACTACTCTCAATTCTACTTTCCATATTATTGTTCTGTAAGAAATGACCAGCAGAATGATTTTAGAAAGGCTTGGAGAGACTTATATGAACTGATGCTGAGTAAAGTGAACAGGACCAAGAAGTCATTATATACCTCAACAATAATACTATATGATGATCAATTCTGATGCACATGGCTCTCTTCAACAATGAGATGAACCAAATCAGTTCCACTTGTTTAATAATGATGAGAACCAGCTACACCCAGCAAAAGAACTATGGGAATTGAGTGTGAACCACAATATAGCATTTCCACTCCCTCTGTTTTTGTCCACTTGCATTTTTTATTTCCTCCTCAGGTTATTTTTTTACCTTAGGTCTCAGTCCAATTTTTCTTGTGCACCAAAATAACTGTATAGATATATACAATATATATTTATATACTTATATGTTATGTTATATTTAACATATACTTTAACATATTTGATATGTATGGGTCTACTTGCCATTGAGGGGAGGAGGTGGGGGGAAGGAGGGGAAAAGTTGGAACAGAAGGTTTTGCAAGAGTCAATGCTGAAAAATTACCCATGCATTTTTCTTATAAATAAAAAACTATAATAAAATATAAATATAAAATAAAATAAAATCTAACTTACAAATATTTTTTTAAAATTCTACTTTCCAGAGAAATTTAAGAAAAAAATGAAAAGGATCTATTTGTACAAAAATATTTATAGTAGCTCTTTTTGGGTTGGCAAAGGACTGGAAATTGAGGGAATGCTCATCAAATAGGGAATGACTGAATAAGCTGTGGTATATGTTTGTGATGAAATACTCTTTTAACATAAGAAATGAGAAGTGATAGTTTCAGAAAAACCTGGAAAGTCTTATATAAAGTGATACAAAGTGAAATGAGCAAAACCAGGAAAAAAACATTGTACACAATAATAGCAATATTGAAATGAAGTTCAACTATAATAGCAACAATATTATGGTAACGATCAACTCTAGAAAACTTAGATACTTTGATCAAAACAATTAACCAAGCAAGACAATCCCAAAGGATTTATAATGAAAAATGCTATTGCCCTTCAGAGAGAGACCTGATGGACTCTGAGTGCAAATAGAAGCATAGTTTTAATATTTTATTTTTCTAGAATTTTGTGTGTGTGTTTATAACATTGACTAATATTTTCACATTGCCTACATTTTCAAAGGAGAAGAATGAAAGAATTTAAAAATTCAGTATTTTCAAAAATGTTTTTAAAATGTGTAATTGGAAAATATTGAAAGAAATTTAAAAAAAATAATGCAGCATATGAGCATGTGGATTGGCCACCCGTTAGAGAGTTGGAAAACAGGTGTCCCTTCACCAGCAATATACTAGCTGGAGAGAAGGGTATGGAGAGAAGGCTAGAAAAGTTCTGGAACAGCCACAACTGAGCAGTAACACTTTTCTACCACAACTGAACTTGGATATGGCAGTATTAGGTATAGATGTAGAAGAGGTAAAATAAATAGAATATAGAAGAGATAGAAATGAGAACAAAAACAAGGAAAGCATCTAAAATTAAGAATACAAAGGGAAGATACATGAAAAGTTAGGCAACAGTGAGGACATTCAGGAACCAATTTATATAATATCCAAAGGAGAAAAACATATCAAAAGCATAGAAAAAGATTTATACCATATTAATGCTGGTAAAAGGTGACCAGAATAGTAATCATGTCATACAAATGAGGTGGAGAGGAAGAATAGACACAGAGACCTTAGAGGGGGAGGAGGGCTCATAGTTCTGAAAACCTGTTCACATCAGGAATGGGTCAAATAGGCAACACTACATATACACCATGAAGGGTATAGCTTCCTCCAAAATCTATAAAGAAATAGGGAGGAGGGATGGGCAGATGGGGAAGCAAAGGGTAAGGGAAGAAGACAAGGGAGGGATCCATGGAGGGGAAGGTTAAGTAACAGTAAGGCAAGTTATGGAGCAGAATTTAATGAATGTGTCAGCAGAGATAGAAAAGATGTGTAAGTGTATATTGGGGAGTGGGTGTGTGTATATGTATCATCTACACATGTATACATAAATATATCCTTTCTTAACTGTAGCTTGGGGATGGTGGGAGGATGAAAAGATGTTTGTGTGTCTGTGTGTATGTATGTATAAGTATATATCTACCTATGTATTTATAAATATATCTTTTCTTAACTACAGCCTATTTGGAGGTGGTAGGAGGATGAAAGAGAAAAAAAGAATAAAGTAAAAAAGGTGTGCAGCAGAGAACCAAAAAACAATTTACAAGGCAGTAAAGAAAAAATGGATAATATAAATTCTCTCTCTCTCTCTCTCTCTCTCTCTCTCTCTCTCTCTCTCTCTCTCTTTCTCTCTTTCTCTCTCTCTCCTTCCTCCTTCCCTCCCTCCCCCTTTGTTTCCCCATGAAAGTCCCAACCCACTTTGTCCCACCCCTTCTCCCAATTCAGACTTCTATCCCTGGCTCTGAAAAGGAAGCTTTAGTCCAATTTTTTACACAAAGGACTCATTATGCTTCTTCGGCAGGTCCAAACTAAGTTGCTCCCCCATCTGCTTCCAACAATGGCTTATGTGATATATACTGTTCTTTCCTATATATTGTTTTCCCCTATTAGAAAGTGAGCTTCTTGAGAACAGAATCTGTGCTTATCACAAAGCCTGGTACACAGTAATAGCTTAATAAATGTTTATTCATTTGTTCACCCTAGTTAGATCTGCTTTGTGACTAAAGCTACATAGGGGAAGAGTGATTCACAGTGAGCATTGTTATTTCGGTATTCCCATCTGTGTTCTATTGGTTTAGCTGACACAAATCTTTACTTCTTTAGATTTTGTAACCTTGTGTGAGTGTGGGCAATGAGCCAGAAATGTGAGCTATTCCCTTAAGTTTAACAGAGCTTCTTTATGTCATGGGAGAGCTGCTAACACATGAGTTATGTTTAAATCTTCAGCCTGTGAATCTACAAATAAGTTCAGGATAAAGATGGGGTTATAGAAAGATATCCTTCCTAGAACAATTTCTGAATTTAACTGGCTCTCCTCATGAAGTTAAATTAAGAACTACTTAAAGATACTTATTCTTTAAAATTTCCAGTTTGTTGACCCTGTACATCCGACAGAAATCCCTTAAAACAAGGCCTAAATAAAGGAAAAATGTTAGCAACTCAATAATAAAGCTAGTTGGGCTCCCAAACCCTCTCTGCCCAACTCCCAGTATTCTTTGGACTCTTCACAAAGGTGCCTCCATCACCACATGGCACTTAATATATCCCATGCCATACCATCTAAACTGCATCCCCCTCTAAACTGTATGCTATTGAGGGCAGAGTCCGTGTATTTTTCATCCTTGTATCTCCTAGAGTTTAGCACCAGCCTCAACACAAAATAGAAGCTTAATAAATACTTACTGGATTTAATTGCATGGGTCTTTCACATAATTTTAATCATCAGCTGTAGTATAAAGGGCAATGAGTTTCACTCTATACCCAGCCTTTAGGGGGCCACAATTCACAAAAGCTAAAGACTCTCAGGTATATTTTCAATCCTGTTTTTGGAGCTTTGCATCCTTACTAGTGGCTATGATTTAATGCTACAATGCTCTTTTATCTAAAATGTCAAATGTAATTATTTTGCTTTCTATCACATGGCTTTTATAACCAAAAGCAGCAATCAAAACCAATGGAAGATGATAAACAACTATTAGAGCAATCTGAGAAGTCAGAAGACCTGTATTTCAATTACACTTCTAGCACATTCCGGCTGCCAGACTTTGATAAAGTCACTCATCACTTCTCTCTCTAGAGACAGCACTAGGTGATGAGCAAGCAGGTGCGGACTTGAATAGGTCAAGAAGTTTTCTCCCTGGAAGTCTTCTGAACCAATGCAATCACAAATCTGATGCAAGAACATTTGGGACAGGAAGGGAAGGGAGAGCGGAAAGAGTTGCAACTCAATACACTTGAATGTCCTGGCACATAACACAGCAATTTTTCTTCTTTCCATTATCGGAGTGGCAAGTACTGCCAGGGAAATTCCTGGGGAGTTGCTTTAATAGAAACTATTCAAAACAGAAAAATGATTTAATAAATAATACATGGCCGAGCCAGATCAATGTGTCATTACACACAACTCAGTAAATTATCTGTGTTCCCACCCCTCCAATATCATCAACAACACAACTGACTCCCAAATAGGAATTCTTAAAGAAATCCTACAATGTCAGGGCTGGAAGGTACCTTGGAGAGCACCTAGCCCACTCCCACAGGCTTGTGCAGGCTAGACTGAAGTCATCCACTGTTAACGGCAGAGCTGATTCTAGGATTTCTTTATCCCGTGTCAAAGTCCAAAGCTCTTATCAGAATAATATAATAACTGCCTTTAATAGACAGTACCTCCATGAATGTTATGGAATATTACCGTTCTGTAAGAAATGACCAGCAGGATGAATACAGAGAGGCTTGGAGAGACTTACATGAACTGATGCTAAGTGAAATGAGCAGAACCAGGAGATCATTATATACTTCATCAACAATACTGTATGAGGATGTATTCTGATGGAAGTGGATTTCTTTGACAAAGAGATCTAACTCAGTTTCAATTGATCAAGGATGGACAGAAGCAGCTATACCTAAAGAAAGAACACTGGGAAATGAATGTAAACTGTTTGCATTTTTGTTTTTCTTCCCGGTTTATTTTTACCTTCTGAATCCAAGTCTTCCTGAGCAACAAGAAAACTGTCCGGTTCTGCACACATATATTGTATCTAGGATATACTGTGGCATATTTAACATGTATAGGATTGCTTGCCATCTAGGGGAGAGGGATGGAGGGAAAGGGGAAGAATCGGAACAAAAGTGAGTGCAAGGGATAATGTTGTAAAAAATTACCCTGGCATGGGTTCTGTCAATAAAAAGTTATAATTATTAAAGAATAAAATAAAATAAAATAAAAATAGACAGTACCTCTCTCCAGGGTTGGTTTTGAGAATCAAATGATTCCCCTTCTATCTAATTTGTTTAATTCCCACAGTTTCAGGGAGGTTATTCAACTAAAGGAAGCTTCATGGGTAGAAAATATATCAAGGAAAACAGATGTAATTAAGGGTCAATAAGACCTTGTTTGATGGCCATTGGATTGTTTACATGAAGCTAGACATGACGGAGGTTCACTATAGATGCTCACTTCTGACCTGAGAAATCCCATCCTAGAATCGAGGGTGATGAAGGATTCTTTATAGAAAGATACTGGGATCTTAAAGAGTGTCTTAATTTCATGATATTATATTGTGTTGATTACATCATCAAGCAAATAATGCCTAATTTTTAAAAAGAATTACTGTCATATGATTGATTTATTTTGGATTTCACAAAGATTTTCCCCTCAAAAATTATTTTCCAAAAGTAATATACACAAAACAAAGGTGTCTAACACAAATACTCCTGTTGTACAACCCAAACCAGACTAAAATGTAATTGGGAAATATTAACAAAATAAGTAAAAACAGAATAGGATGTAAATGTTGTTATTGAATGTTTTTCTAAGTTAGTATGTAGCCAGCAGCGATCCTCCATTAGGTTTGACCCCGCTGCTCTGTAAATTCAGGAGCTGTTAAGTGGCTTGGTGGATAGAGCTCTAGACTTGGAGTTGGGAAGGTGAGTTCAAATCCAGCCTCAGACACTGACTTGCTATAGGACCCTCAACAAGTCACTTCCCTCTGTCTGCCAAAGTTTTCTCAAGTGCAAAATGGGGATAGTAATAGCATCTACTTCCCAGGCATTTAATATAAGAATCTCATGAGATTAGGATATAAATGTAATAAATAGCACCCACCTTCCAGAACACAAATGAGTTATTTGTAAAATGCCTTAACATAGTGGCTGGCACATAGTAGGTCCTTAATAAATGCTTTCTCCATCCCTTTCCTTTCCCTCTGATTTCTTCAAGGATCTATGATTTCATTAACATTGATGCCAGCAGAGATCACAACACTTCTACAACTTAGTAAGCAGTCTTCAAGAATAACTAGAACTGTTTTTGCCTTTCTTTGTATTCTCAGTGCTTTGTATGTCTTTGTATGTCTGTACACTCTTTGTATGTCTGGCACATAGTAGGATGTAATTGCTTGTTGATGAATTGATTTAAACTAGGGATGAGCAAGTCAAAATGCAGCTAAACTGGTCGTTAGGTAATCACCCACCCCTAGGATCCATACTCTGAACCTTTCCAGGAACTACTGAAGCAGGACAATGGGTCCTTGGACATAGACTCAGAACCAGTGGCATTTTCATGCCATGAGGAGTCATCAGGGTAAGTCATGAGTAGGGAACTCTAGAATTATTATTTAGAAAACCATTTTCAGCCTTACAAATCACAAAAGACATTCATAGATGTCAATTCAAGCATGCTGGATATCAAAAGGCATACCTCTCCGTGTGTACCTATTGTTAAGTCTGTTACTTTCAAATTTAGTTAAAATTAGAATTAGGAAATAAAAAAATGTCCAAAAATACATGTACATAAAGGAAGATATATCATCTTTCCAAAATAGGCCAAGAATAATTTTAAATAAGTTTGGTTCTCAATCTGTCCTTAATTAGTAACAAGCAGTTCTGACCCAGTATTCTCAATTATTCACCTTTTACTAATTCCTTGATGAGTCATCCTTGCTGTGAGAATAACAACTCCATATATTTATGTTCACTTCAGGTCCATGAGGGGGAAAAAAGGCTGAAGATTAGTGATCCAAGACCGAACTGGTTAAATTTAGGGACTAATTTGTAGAGGGCAGTGTCCCCAGCCACAAATAAAGGTTTTGTGAAGATAAGTAATTTAACCTGCTGGTCTATGCCTCTGAGCATAATTAGGCAGCTGCGCCCTCATAATAAGGTACAGATGGTTAATTGCACTGGCAAATAACCACTTGCTTGTGGGTGCAAAAGAAAAATTGTACCTAGAAACTCGAGAAGCGAGCTTGGGAGCTTGGGTCCATCACTTGTATGCTTGCAGAGGACCCACCTCTTGAGGAGTTCAGCCACAACGGGTCTCTCCAGCAGGGAGTGACCCAGGGACACGACCTGCCTGTCCCTGCACTCCCTGCTCCATCTCTGGCTTCTCTGCTCCCTCCTCTCCTCAGTGTCACCACCTCCTCTGGAAAGCCTCATGGGACCCGCAGTATTTGGCAAAGTCTCTGTCCCACTTACCTAGTCCTTAATTATGGGCACACCCTGATCAGTAATCTGCATATCTCAGGGGATGAAACTGTCTCATTTCACTTCTCTCTGGGATGCTCGACATCCAGTGTAAGTCTGTGGATTTAGGATGAACATCAGCCCCAATCCTCAGAGAGACACAGAGGTGCAAAGTGAGTCAACCAGGATCATGTCAGGGTCTGAAGCAGTCTCTGAACCCCGGGTTCACTGGCTCCCAAGTCCAGTCCCCTTAGACACTGCACCGCACTGCCCTGGGGTACCCACCTAATGACTGCTACAGAGTAAGCACTTCTTAAATACTTACTGAATTAAACTGAGTTCCATGGGGAAGACATGACATTAACTCTTCTGAGACTTTACCTTATGGTGGCCCAGCACTTCAATATGAACCTCTTTCAGGAAGAACCATTTTTATCCTTAGAGCTTTGCCAAATAAATCTCCTCCAGTGAATTTTTTAGGGAGGGGATTAGACTGATTTCTCAGGAGTCTCATTAGACCTTAAAGTCATTTTCTAGTCTATATAGATGAAAATGTGAAACATTTCATTGCAACCTGTGTAAAACTGCTGACATGAGTTTTATGTGCAGGAAACTTATCAGAGAAAACAGATGTAAGTAAGGGGGTCAATAAGACTATTACTCAAATAAATAATACCTAATTTTAAAAGAATTATACATTATTATACAAGACATTATACATATACAAGACAAGATAAATGAGATACATTTCTCCAATCCTCTTCAGAATGTCCATGGTGTTATCCCTGGACGTAGGAAGAGATGATACGTCTATACTCCAGCTATCATAACTTGCACAAAAAGTCCAAAATGATCTGGTTTGAGTCCGTCTAGTCCCATAGCTTTTTTGTGGCAAGAACAAGATGTGAGACAAAAGGGACCGGAAATGTGTCTGGAAAAAGGCCTGTTCTGGCATAGTTTTTGGCCAGCTGACCACTCGGCAGGGGCCAAGTTGTAAAGTGTAGAGTGAATGGTATAGAAGGCAGTATATAATAACAATAATGCTTTGGGTTTGCATAGCACCTTTCCTCTGAAGGACTCAGTGTTTCAAAATCCTATTCAATATAATTGGGCGTTAGGGAGGGGAAGTTGCTTCCAATGGGTTTTAATTACTAAGAACACATTATCTTCTTAGGAACCATCTGTGTAATTGCAAATACAAACAGTAGTATAAAACAAAAAAAAAAAATGATGAACAGCTCCAGAAATTCAAATGCTACCCTCATTTTCCTCTATCACTAAGAGTCGGTTGTTTTAACCTAACCTAGCCATGTTGGGAAATAGTACATTGCCTTTTCACTGCTCTATAATATTTTATAATTTAGCTACTGTCAGCCTACAATTTATTACAGAAGCTTAGTCTGGTGGAGCTGCGGTTATTAATTAAGGGTTCTTAGATTACATCCCCCTGTTATTCCTTTTTATTAAACTTCAATTCTTTCTGACAGTGACATGGATCAGATATCAATAGAAATGAAATAAAAAAGTTCTTCTCTTTCCATTTCCCAACTAAATCTTAGAGGATGCGTTTAATATGCATCCCTCATCATTAATTACCCAGGAAACTTTTCAGTATTTACAATGATGTCATTTTTGGCTTTCATGAACACAAATTTCTGCCTTTTTGGTTTTGAAATATGTTTACCACGATGTTATTATTAAAAGCTACATGTATTATTAATAGTTTGGGACCTGAATATAAATAGGTTAACTTTGAAATTTATTTTAATTACACATTTTAATTTTTCCCAAACCAATGAGGAAAACTCAGAAGGATTATTTATCATAAAAACAAGCAATCACTACAATATATTTGATGCTACGGATCACTGATTCAAGCACAGTTCTTTAACTTGGATGTAATCATAATTTGAAAAACTCCTCCTTTCCAAGTTCACAGACTGCAGGCTACTTGAAGGCCCCTATTGCCTGAGGTGCTCTAGCCTCAAGAGTCTCCTCTATACTCTAGTCCATGCTCCACACAATGGCCAAAGTGACTTTCGAAAGTGGATGTCTAACCATGTCACTCCCTTTCCACATCCCTATTCACCAGACTCCAGGGGTTCCCGATTATCTCTGGGATCAGAGAGAAGTCCCTCTGGTTCAGGAATGCCTCCTGCTCCTCTCCCCTTCTCCCACAGTCTACATTGACACTAGCCTATTTATTCTCCCTTACATACAACACCTTCCTTTCCTGTGAATGTTCTACCGCTTCACCTCCATCTCTTGGTTGTCCTGGCTGCCTTCAACAACAAAAATCTGCCATTCTGGGCTGACTAAAGGTCTAAGTTCAGAAAAGGAGGAAGGGGACAGGGTGGCAGACAGCAGCTCCTAAAACCATTAACTCTGACATGAAAGGCTTCATGATGTATGTTCATGGGTCCTTTTACCATTAATGCAAGTACATGTATGGATGGCCTTCCAAGGACAACCCAGGACATTTAATAAACTAACTGCTCCTTCCTACTATTTCAGGGCTCATGTCTAGTCTACAATTCAGAAAAATAAGAGGATAGGAAATCGGCTAGGTTTTTTTTCCCTGAGGTAATTGGGGTTAAGTAACTTGCCTAGGCTCACACAGCTAGGAAGTGTTAAGTATCTGAAGTCAAATTCGAACTCAGGTCCTCCTGACTTCAGGGCTGGTGCTCTATCCACTGCAACAATTAGCTACTAAATGAATTTATTGCAGATGTTTTCACATGCATTATTTGATGATGTAATCAGCACAATATAGTATCATGCAATTAAGACACTCTTTAAGATCCCAATATCTATAAGGAATCCCTCATCACCCTCATCAAATCCCTAGGATGGGGTTTCTCAGGTCAGAGGTAAGCATCTATAGTGAACCTCCATCATGTCTAGTTTCATGTAAACAATCCAATGGCCACCAAATAAGGTTATTTCTGCTATTATCACTGTCAGGAAAACAAGTACAATTTTGGCATACATACAAGACACTCAGCCTTGAAAACAGCATTTTTGTCTGCTGCCTCAAATGTTCTTTTTCAGTTAATAAAAAATTAAATGCATTGTGATCCTGTCGTCTAACCTTTTCAGTTGGTCCCATGATGGTAAAGATGTGGCCTACTGTTTCAAATTTCCATCTTCATTCTTTCCCTTTCCCATATCTCCTGGCTGTCATAGAGACCTGGTTCTGTCCTGATGACCAAGGCCATCCATCCTAGCCCCCCTCTCCAGCACCATCGGTGCTTTCACTCGCCGAGTCAGGAGAGTTAGAAACCCTCTTCCACATCCAAGCTCTCACCATCTTTCAGTCACTCCTTTTCTTTTGAGGTTCAATCCACTCCACAGCTACCATCTACTCACAGTTCTTGTGTCTATTATCCACTGACCATGAGAACATCTCACCATCTCTCAGTCACTCCTTCTTCTTTGAGATTCAATCACTCCATATCTATCACCTACTCACAGTTCTTGTTCTATTATCCACTGACCATAAGAACATCTCACCATCTCTCAGTCACTCCTTCTTTGAGGTTCATTCACTCCATATCTACCACCTATTCACAGTTCTTGTTCTATTATCTACTGACCATAAGAACATCTCACCATCTCTCAGTCACTCCTTCTCCTTTGAGGTTCAATCACTCCATATCTACCACCTACTCACAGTTCTGGTGGCTTTATCCACTGACCATGAGAACATTCCTCTTTTTTTTCTTCAATGAGTTCAGTGTCCCCAAGAACATTTCTCTTTTTTTCTTCAATGAGTTCAGTGTCCCCAACTCCTGCCCTCATAGTAGAAGACTTTCACTTATATATTGATATTTCCTCTAACACCTTAACCTCCCAGTTTTTCAACTTACTCATTTCCCATGACTTCTTTTTCTTCACTCCACCTCAGCTATATGCAGCAATGCCCATATCCCCTGGATCTTGCCATCACCCACAAATGTTTCACTTGCATGTTCATGATCTCTGAATTCCTTCTAACCATTCAATGCCAAACCCAGTCTTCATCTTCCCCAAGAAGTCTAATCCTTCTGTTCTTTGGCCTTCCCCATTTTAATCCCTTGGTGAACCAATCCAATCTCATACTGTCCTCTTCTCCCAAGTCCCTTGGATACTTATCCTATCATCAATCTTACCTTGCAAAGCCTCAAACTTGGATTATTCTACACTCTTATATTCACAAACTATTGAGCAAAAATGGAGAAAAACCACAAAACCGTGCTGACTAGGCCCACCACAAATTTATGTCACTTAATTTCAACTGAGCCCTGACAGTTGCCCTTCCTTACTTGGGTCACCACAATGGCATTTCCAAATCTTTTTAGCCCTCTATGTTTCCCTCTCCCTACTCTCATATTTCCTCATCAGGAAAACCATTTCTTGAGAACCCCTCTTCTTCCTTTTCATCTCATCTCAAATTCTGCCATATCAGCCTTAAAAAATAGTCCTTCTCTTTGCCAAAGTCAACCCTTCTGCCTGCCCAAGTGATGTCATTCCAAATCGTCTTTTCTTGCAGCTTGTCCCTGCTGTCCCTCTTTAATCTTTCTCTACTGGTTGCTCCCCTTTGGCCCATAAATATGCCCATGCCCTTGCCATCCACAAAACTTTCCCCAAATCCAACCCACCAGCCATCACCTCTATATCTTCTCCCTTTTGTGGCAAAACTCCTTGAGAAGACTAATCTGCCTTCCCCATCCTTTTCTCTAACTCTCCTTTCCTACAGTCTGGCTTCTTACCTAATCATTCAACCAAAACATCTCTCTCGAAAATCACCCAAAATCTCATTTCATCCTTAACAGTCCTCTAGTCCATTGCTTTGTTGAGTCTCTTCTAAAGTTTAAACTGTTTTTCCCCCTCACTGCTTCTGTTTTCTGAATATTGTCAAATGCTCTGCTACCATCCCTCCCTGTCACGGCCTTTTGCTGGCCATTTAAAGGCTTTTCTTAGTCCTTCATCTCCTTGACCTCTAGTGCTCTGCTTCTCCTGGGGCTCCCCATCTCTCTTAGTTCTCCTGTCTGACCAAGGTTTCCTTTGCTGGATTTTTGGACAGGCCATATCCCTGAGCATAAATGTCCCCCAGGACTCTTCTTCCCTACATCCCTACCATTTCAGCTTCCATGGATCATCGCCATACTGACTTATCCATCTCAACCTCTCTCCTAACTTCTAAACTCCCATCTCCATTGGCCCACTTGGTCCAGGCCCTCATCACCTCATGTCTGGACTAGTGCAATAGGCCCCAGTTGGTCTCTCTGCCCCAAATCTCTCTCCAGTTTAGTCCATCCTTCATTCAGCTTCCTAAAGCTCACTTATGACCATATCACACCTTCCCCACCCAATAAACTCCAATGACTCCCTTTCACCTCCAGATTCAAAGTAAAATCTTCTGTGTGGCATTCAAAGCTCTTCATAATCTGGTCCCTTCTACCTTTCCAGGCTTCTCTCCCATGGAGTCCCTTTTCACAAGAAGCCTTTCCCGCTTCCTCCCAGTTCCTTGTAGTGCTTTCCCTCTATTGATTATCTCCAATTAACCCTTTCTCTATCTTGTTTGTACATAATTGCTCATGTGTGATCTTCCCCCCTAGATTGTGAGCTCTTTGAGGATGTGGACCATCTTTTTGCTTTTCAATGCTTGGAACATAATAAGTACTTAATACTTTTTTGAATGGCTGTTACTTCTTGCCAAAAAGGCTTCTTTTGATGCCTCATCAAAGACATCCTTAACCTGTGTGTCAATTATTCTCATCACAATTTTGTGTACATAGAAATGTAGTAAGATGGCTCAATAGTTATTATTTTCCTGGTCATTTTTTGTAATAATGTGATATGAATTTTTCCCTATAACTGTTATTTTCCTCTCCTTCAGATGCCAGATCCCTCAATACCCTCAAAACTGCTACTGCAAACACAAACTTCCTACTTCATAGGTTTCTATGTTTTTTTCAATGCCACTTTCTTTATAAGCAATCTAAGTCTATAGTGACTTAAATATAGTAGCTCCCCTATTCTTGATAGTTATAAGTTTTTTATGGAAAAAATCTTTACAAATATTTTCCATAATTTATTAACCTCCCTAAAGTTTAACTGTTTAGTTGAGTCCTCATAAAGCTGAAACTGTTTTTTCTTCTCCAGTACTTCTGTTTTCTAAGTAAATATTGAAAATTCTGCCAGCATCCCTCTATGTAAGGTTTTATAAATGTGTTTATATTCTGAAGCATGTTGCCCTTGGTTGCTACATCTCTCTTTGCTTGGCAATTTAGTCAAATGTTTGCTGACTAAGGCAGTTTTTAGATTCTTTTGCTTTCCTAATTTTGGTCATTGATTTGTATCAATTAACTTCTAAAAACAACTATTGTAATTGGTTTCTATGTCTTGTCCTTTATCCATTCACCATTTTTGGTATCAATATCCTATTAAGTAAATCAAGTTGGAATCATTTTAATTATAAGCCAACTCGCTTCTCATTTTCATCCTTTCTTCCAGTTTTGTATTAATTTTTATTTTTATTCTAGAAAGAATACAGAAAAAAAATGACTTACTCATCAGTAATAAGTCACTTCCAATCTGTCAAAAATGTAATCATATCCATCTCTTTAAATGTTATTAAATGTTTACCATGAGAACCCCCTGTGTTCAGAATCTCCTGATTCCATCATCAGAGTCAGTATTCATCATGTGGAAGTTCTTTGTGGTCTACAAGTTTTTGGCCTGTCTCTTCCTTATTCCTGACCATATTTTTTCTTATTTGAAATCCAATTTTATTTTATTTTCAGTTCCAAATGATTCCTCCCCTCCCCAACATTAGGGAGGCAAGAAAAACAAAACCTATTACAAATATGTACAGTTATGCAAAACAAATTCCCACAGTAGCCATGTCCAGAAAATAAATAAAACAAAAGAAAGAAAGAGGAGAATATAGGTATCTGAGTCTTATCAGCTCTCTAGTATGTCTCGATAGTATGTTTCTTCATGAGTCCTTTGGAATTGTGGTTGGTCATTGTATTGATCAGAGTTGCTAAATCTTTCAAAGTTGATTATTTTTACTATATTGTTAATATGTAAATGGTTTTCCTGATTCTGATCATTTCATTTTGGATCAGCTAATACAAGTCTTCCTTATCTTTTTTTTTTTTCCTGAAATCATTCTCTTCATCATTTCTTACAGCACAATAGTATTCTATCACATTCATATATCTTAATTTGTTCAACCATTCCCTAATTGATGGGCACCCCTTCAGTTTCCAATTCTTTGCTACTACAAAAAGAGCTGCCATAAAAATTTTTGTATGTATGGGTCCTTTAATTCTTTCTTTGATCTCTTTGGTGGTTCAAACCAAACAGCAGCATGGCAAGTTTAAAGGCATATATAGTTTAATAATTTGGGTGGTATATTATAAATTACTTTCCAAAATGGATATACTAGTTCATGGCTCTAGAAATAGTGCAATAGTCTGGCTATTTTCCCACATTCCCTCTAGCATTTATCTTTTTTCTTTTTTTTTTTTTTTTCCATCTTCACAAATCTAAATACAAGATGATATTTAAGAGTTTTAATTTGCATTTATCTACTTATTAATGACTTAGAGGATTTCTGAATCATATTTTCTGACATATCAACTGCCAACTTCACCAGTTGTCACCAGCATTAAAGTATATGTTGATTTAATTTGAAGGATTTCTCTCTTTACTCTTCTGCAGCAGATGTCAGCATATAAAATGAAATTATTTGCACTGTTTTTTTTTATCAAATGCTTATGATGAGTACTACAATCTGAGATGATCAATTGTTCCACAAAAATAATGTGTCTTAATACTTTTGCAATCACAATAAAACCAACTTCGGCAACAACTTTTCCTCTCATGGGCAACCTATTCAGAACTTCTTTCTTTTTTCTGGCTTCATTTATGATGATAATGTCAAGATTTTAAAAATTCAGTTTCTTCAGTGGTATATTCACTGAATCACTGAACAAGATCTCACAGCAGCAAAGTTCATGTTTGTGTCACCCAAATACTACAATTTTCAGTTTCTCTCTCTCTCTCTCTCTCTCTCTCTCTCTCTCTCTCTCTCTCTCTCTCTCTCTCTCTTTCTCTCTCTCTGTCTCTCTGTGTCTCTTTCTCTCTCTCTCTCCCACTCTCTCACTGCCATCATAGAAGCAGAAATCTTGTAGTGGAGGTTGTTTTGAAGGTATTGGTTGAATTTGATAGTTCCTGATTTGCCTTTCAACTCTGAAATTCTGTGATTGAGTCCCAGTAATTATGGTAATCAGGGAAGGCTTTGAAGGAAGCTAGGATCTCTACAAGACAGAATTGTTTATCTATTGCAAAAGCCAAGTATCCAATCCATGGAGTTTCTCTGTATTTGGCTAGGCTTTGCTTTTGGTATATTTGAAGTCTTTCTGATGTGATAGAAACTTAAAAACTTACACCCTAAGGTCAGTTCCAAACTACAATAAGGTATCTAAGTAGGAATTGATATGAATAATATAAGAACTGGTATATTTGTCATGGAAGAACACTGCTAGTAAACAATTAATTGGTCATCAAAAATGAAATTAATAGATAGAAAGAGAGGGGGGAAGTCTGAATTACCCTTGGGAAACTATAAAATTATTTTAATGACTCTAAACTTTTCCCTGAAAAAAAAAGGTCTAGATATTTAAATGAATGTTCTTTTAGCACTTTCATAAGATAGTGAGTAACAATTTACTACATTCTTCAATGAACTGAAATTAAGGATCGCTGAAATGGTAGTGAAGATGCCTGAGCAGGTGACAACATATTACCAAAAAAAAAAAAGAATTATGAAGAAGTAGTATAAAGAAAATCATTAAGAAAACATATGAATGGAAAAATATGCGCTGTCACATATCCAATGGAAACCACATTGCTCCAATGGTATGCTCCTCATGTCAAGAAAAAGGAAAAACAGTTTCCAGAACATCAGGAGGACTACTTATAATTACCCAATAGGAAGAGCCAGACAAGAGTAAAACAGAAGGGTCAAGCAGGAATGAATTGACATCTGTATTGTAAGAGAATGTATTCACATATAAATGAAATCCTATATCCATGAATATAATTGTAATACTGCCTATATTCCACTATATTCCAAAATTTGATTGTGTTCCTCAGGTCTCCAGTATATAATTATTAAATCTCCCACAATACTATTAAAATCAATGATCTTTATAAGATCACTGTCCATCTAGATGACAAGCCTATTATTTTCTCCATTGCTAGAATACAAACCAATACATAGTTCAACAGTTTTACCATCATCACTTATCCTTCAATCTTTTCTTCTGATACAAACCTCCCAAACTTAATTTTTTGTCTCGATGAGCCCCCCCCCAAAAAAAAATTTCTGCATTCCTCCTCACTTCCCAATCCATTACTTTTGTTCTGGCCTTCCCTCTCTATTTTCTCTCCCTTCACAGTTGTGACCCCATGCTTCACCTGCTCAACCACACACTAACAAGACACTTAATCTACTGTCATTCATATTTTATCAAACCAACCTTAGCTTACCCCATCATATGCTTTCTTTAATCATAGAACCAGGTCAACCTGGTTTCCTATCAATGTATGCTGATCCCAACTGCTCAGAGATATTTTTGTCCTTCCTAGGGTGACTATCACAGGCTCCACAAGCACCATTCCACTTTCTCCATTCTCTCCTATAACCTCTTCTCTGCTCTTCAAGAGCAAACTTTTGCCAAGCTCCATCTGCCCTTGATCAATCGCCCCACTCCCTTTCCTATGAGCCCAGCACTCCTCCATTTTTGGAACACTCTACTTGACCTTGCCATCAAGCCAACCTAGCACTTATGGTTCCTTTTCTTCTCAAAGCCAAATTTCCATAAAGAATTACCTTCACTATTTGCCTCCAATTCTTCACCTCCCACTCAATTGTCAGTCTGTTGCCAAAGAAATCTTCACTGCTAAAGGCAATGAGCTTTCTTAGTTCTCATCTTTCTTGATCTGACACTAATGATCAAAATATCTGCAGAAACTCTTTCCCCTGGCTTGGCTTCTAGATTCTACTCTGAGTTCTCCTTCTCCTCTTCCTTCTTAGCTGAGTCATCATCATCCTCTTTTCTCTAAATTAAGTGGGGGGGGGCATCCCACAAGGCTGTCCTGCTCCCCTTCTCTTCTACTTCTAGATTCTTATCACCTCACCTGTCCCACGGGTTCATTTATCATCTCTTTGCAGACAATGCTCTGATCTATATGCCCAGCCTGTATCTTTCCTGTACTCTAATATTGCATTTTCAACTGTGTGATTGAAATTTCCATTAGATTCCTATAGGGCATCATAAATTCACATGTTAAAAAACTGAACTCATTATATTTCCCCAAAACCTATCCTTCTTCCAACTTCCATATTTCTTTAGACAGCATCATAATCCTTCTGGTCACCCAGATGTACGACCTTAGGGGAAGTCTTGATTCCTCTCTCCTGTACTCTAATATCATATTGATTGACCAGTCTTACATCTCTCACATCCATCCTTCTTTCCAATCACACTGTTTCTGCCCTAGTTCAGGTCCTCATCCTAACTTCAACTCACCCTGTCTCTTCTTTTAAAAATAACTTTTTAAAATTACATGTAAACAAAAAATATTTAACATTTTTTTATTTTGAATTCAATAATTCTTTCCTTCTCTCCTTCTCCCCTCCCTCTTCCCTTGAAAGGCAAACAAATTTATATAAATTATACATGTGCAACCACGCAAAACATTTTCATATTAGTCATGTTGCAAAAGAAAACACAGAAAAAAATAAAGAACATTTAAAAAAATGTGCTTCATTTTCATATTAGCCATATTGCAAAGGAAAACAGAAGGAAAAAATAAGGAACATTTTTTTAAAGTATGCTTCAATCTGCATTCAGATCCCATCAGTTTTCTCTGGAGATGGATAGCATTTTTCATCATAAGTCTGAATTGTCTTGGGCCATTTTATTGTTGAGAGAGAGACAACTCATTCACAACTAATCACTCTTACAATATTACTGTTACTGTGTATAATATTCTCACTTCATTTTGCATCAGTTCATGTAAGTCTTTCCACTTTTTCTGAACCCAGCCTACTTGTTGTATCTTATATAGCACAAGATAATTCCATCACAAAAATGGACCACAACTTACTCAACCATGCCCCAGTTGATGGACAGCCTCTCAGTTTCCAAGTCTTTGCCACCACAAAAAGAACTGCTACAGATATTTTTGTATGCACATATATAAGTCCTTTTCCTTTTTCAATGACCTCTTTGGAATACAGGCCTACCAGGGGTATTGATGCATCAAGTAGTATGAGCAATTTTATGGATCTTTGAGCGTACTTCTAAATTGTTCTCCAGAATTGGGTGACAGAGTGGACAGACCACCAGGCCTGGAGACAGGAAAACTAAATCTTTCTGAATCCAAATCTAGCCCCAGACACTTAGTAGCAGAATGATCCTGAGCAGGTCATTTCCTCGCTTTCCTCACTTGTCAAATGAGCAGGAGAAGAAAATAGCAGCGTGCCCAGAATCTTGGCCAAGAAAACTCCAAATGAGACCACAGAGGGTGTCAAACAACTCAACAACAACCGGATCTTCTCCTGCGTGGCTGTATTACAGAGCTCTCGCATCCCCAGAGCCCTGCCTTTGTCACCATTATTATTTGCACGCTTATTACTGTTTTCCAATCCTGAGACAGACTCGTCTGGTCTCTCCATCACAGCGCACAGGTTGTGCCCATCATTCTGGGCGTCCCACAGTCTGTTAGCCACCCCTCAAAGTGACATGTTGCACATCCCCTTGGTAACTGTACAATCCGCGCCTTCACCCTTGTCACTAAAAAACGTAAAGACGGCCAGGCTGAGGCTGTGAACTCAAATCTAGCCTCGGACACTAATGCTCTTGAAACCCAAGTCATCTAACCTCAGTTTGCCTCAGTTTCCCCACTTGTGAAACGGAGAGCGACAGCCCCTCTGTCCCACAGCGGTAGTTGTGAGGATAAATGAGATAACGCTGAAAAGTACTTTGCGAACTTTAAGGTCGTTTATTTACGAGGTTTAGCAACACAGGATGCAAAAAGGCAGAGAAGGCGAGGGACTCGTCCAGGATCCCACAGGCTGACCTTGGCCCTGGAGTTCTGCCCCCGCGGGGCACAGAACGGATCCGGACAAGTCGCTTTGCCTCAGTTTCCCCACCTGTAAAAGGGGGACAACGCTAGCTTCTAGAACCAGGGTTCCGAGGAGAGAATGAGCTCACAAAGCACTCGGTGTATAATAAGCGACGTGTAAATGTAAGCTATTAAGAAGGGGCGGGCCCCCCCAGGCCCTCAGGGCCCGCCCTCCAGGAGCCCGCCGCCTGCTCTGGCCCAGCCCCGGGTTCCCGGAGCCCAAGGTCCGCTTGGGGTGGTCTGCAGACCCCCAGCGCCCCGGCCCGAAGCAATGCTAAGCGCAGAACAGAGGGCCAAGAGCTCAGTAACGAAGGGGCTAGCGTGGAGGGGAGGCAGGTTCCACGCGCGCGCGCCGCCCCCGGTCGCGGAGAAGCCCCGCAGACCCCGGCCCGCCCCCCCCCCCGCCCCCCGGCCCCGGGGCCGCGCGCGCATCTCTCCGCCCGGAGCCCCCCGCCCCCGCCCCTTCGGTCACCCGCACTCACAAGCGGCAGCGGGCGGGAAGTTCCGGGGCCGGCGGGGGCGCCTGGCCGGGGCAGGGGGCGCGCAGGGTCCCCGCTTCGCTCCCCACCGCCCCGCCGTCCTCTCTCCCCGAGCTGTTGCTTGGAGTTGCCCGGGGCAACCGCGGGCCGCGCCCACAGCCCACCAAGCCGCGCGCTGATTGGCGGAGACGGTCGTCCGGGGCAACCGCGGGGAAGCCAAGCCTAAAGTGATGGGCCTCCCTTCTACGCCCCTCCCGGGCGCGTCCCCCACGCGCGCCCCAACGCGCGGAGCCCGCTGGGGCCGCTCTCACCAAAGCCGGTGCGGCTAGGGCGAGCCTTCTCTGTCCCCCCCAGCATCACGTTCCCGAGCGGGAGGGCCGAGTCTCCCGCCGAACCCATCAGCAAGATTTATCCCCGCATTACACAGGCAAGGCCCGAGGGGGCGTCATCCTCACTCCTGGTCTCCTTGCTTTAAGGGCCTGCCCAACACCAACGCCTGGGAAGGCCCTGCAAGCGACGATGAGGGCGCTTTTCTGCAGCATTTCAAAGCCAGCAGAAGCCCCTCCCCCCCGACTCCCCGGCGAGAGAGGCAGAGAAGCTTCCCATTTAAGAAGGAGGAAGCTGGAGCTCCGGCAGGCCAAGGGATGCGCCCGTAATTCCTCGGCGGTTTTTCAGCTGAGTCCGGCTCACCAAGTGAGCCCGTTTTCTTGGCGAAGACGCTGCAGCGCCGCGCCATTGCCTTCTGCAGCTCATTTGAGGAAGCCGAGACAGATGAAGCGGCTTACCCAGAGTCACCCGGCCGGGAAGTGTCGGGGCCCACACTGGAGGGGCCTTCCTAGCTCCGTACCCGCCCCTGCACTGCCTAGCGGGCCCTCGGCGTAACTGGGAGCCCAGACGTGTGTGCGGCGGGGCTGGGGCCGGGCCTCCCGACTGCTGAGTCCCAAAGGTTTCTCTCCGCACGCACCGCGCGGCCTTTCAGGATTGAATATGAATGGCTCGTGCTCACGAGGCCTTTGGGAGGCACTCTAGGGAGGCTGGCGTGGACTTGTCCAGGCCGCCGGAAGTGGCAGGTTCTTGGTTCTCCTCCTTGGGCGGATGGATCAAACCAACGAAGCTGAGATGGCGCCTCCATCCCCCCTTTTCTCCCTCTTGCTCTCTGGGCTCACTCCTGCTGAAGATCCAAAGGCTTCCATACCCAGACACCTTGAACTGAACCAGTTCTAGGAGGATTTTCTTCCCCGGCGGCTTTCTGTTTCAACTCAGGCGGGAGAAATGGTCTCTAGAGGGGTTTGTGCTTGTTCATTGTCGTCTGTCCTTCCCAAGTCAGATCGGTCAAGGAAGACCGGATAAGCCCAGGGAAGGTCTCAGGGATGTTAGACTCCGTGCTCTTTTTAGGGTGTCAACCTCAAGTAGAAACTCATGTTGACTCCCCCAATCTCTATGTTTTGTGGCCTTTTTATTTATTTTATTAAACGTATCCCAATTACATTTGAACCTAGCTGCTAGCCTTCTGCTCTAGGGGAACTAAGCCGAAGGGACATGCTTCCCCCACGTTAGGAGAGAAAGCACGTTTATCTGTGATGCCTCCTGAAGTACTTCCTTTTAAAAGTGAATCTGGTTATTAGTGGCTAATAGTATTTAGTGACTGATAGTGATAGAGTGCGGGACTTGGAATCAGCAGATCCCCTTTGTGAGTTCAAATCCAGCCTCAGATACTTAGCTGTGTGCAAGGTAACTCTGTCTGCCTCAGTTTCCTCATCTGTCAAATGAATTGGAGAAGGAAATAGCAAACTACTAGTTTCTTTGCCAAGAAAACCCCAGAATGGGATCATAAAGAATCGGTGGCAGCTGAACAACAAACAAATGGTAATCAGGTGCAGGGGACTTGCATCTGTTAAGGTTTAAGGCCATTTACAGAGAGCCCAGGTACCTCGATGTCCTTTAAGGATCCTACAGAACCCTGGGGAAAGGGTGAAAATGAAACAGACCTAGTATTCCAGGGGTAGGGGCCAGGATTACCAGCCTTACACTTGCTTTATATGGTAATTATTATAGGATTTCACAGCATTCCTAGAAGAAGCAGCTCACTTGCCATCTCTCTGCTTCTGATTCCTCATCTGTTAAATTAAGGGGATTGGACTGGATGATCTCTAAGGTGCCTTCTAAATTTGAATCCTATGATCTAGCCCTCTAACGTCTTTACCAATTATAGCATTCTAATTTCCTGATTCTAAGACCACATTCTTACTAAAAGAGAAATAGATTCAAGGAGAGTGAGCAATTTGTTCAAGGAAGGTCAGCATCCTAGTTAAGAGGTACATCCAGGACTAAAAGTTCTGTCTTCTGCTTCCCGGACTCCTGTGGTAGTGTCATTGTTGTTTCCCACTTGGGACCACATTATGTCCTCTAAGGGTTTGTCAAGGCTGCTTGAGAGAGGAAGCAGCTGGCCTCCGTTCCTCCCCCCTCTTCCCTATCTGCAGCTGCTACCATAAGAGAGGAGCTATGTTTGTTTTCAGTGTCTGACAGATAGGCAAATGTATTGTAGAAAAAACATTTAGATAGAAATCACAACCCACTGACTGCTAATTACAATGCTAAGAAGCAGATCAAATTGGAGAATAATTTTGTTGAAATTACATTTCCTTTTAAGATAGCTAAAGAGAAGGATTCAGAACATTCCATTTTCCCAGGCTCTTTCTGTCCCCTCTTCTTCACATTGATACTCATACCTCTCTCTCCTTCCATTTTTATGTTTTTCTCCTCTCTGTCTGCCTGTCTCTCTCTCTGTCTCTTGTTCTCTGTCTCTGTCTCTGTATCTCTGTGTCTGACTCTTGCTCTCTTTGTCTCTCATCCCTGTCTCACTCTCTTCCTCCTTTTCCTTCTTTCTCTCTGTCTTTGTTTCTCCATGTCTCTGTCTTTCCCTCTCTTTATTTCTTCTCCTCTTCCTCTTTCTTTTTCCTGTGCTTTTTCCTTTCTCTGTCTCTGTCTCTCTGTCTGTTTCTCTGTCTCTTTCTGTTTCTCTTCCTCCTCCTTTCTCTCTTCTTCTTTTCTCTGTCTCTGTCTCTCTTTGTGTATGTGTCTGTCTCTCTCTGTCTTTGTCTCTGTCTATCTGTGTCTCTATGTCTGTCTCTCTCTGTCTCTCCCTCTCTCTCTTCTTCCTTTTCTTCTTTTCGCTATCTGTTTCTGTCTCTCTGTCTTTTTGTCTGGATCTGTCTCTGTGTTTCTCTTTATATGTGTCTCTCCACACACACACCATTTTTTCTCTCTTCATTCTTTTCTTCCTCCTCCTCTCCGTCTCAATCTCTGGTGTCTGTGTCTCTGTGTTGATCTATTTATCTTTCTAAGTGTCTCTTTCTTTCTCTCTCCCTCTGTGGCCCTCCTCTTCCCCCTCTCCCTCCTTTTCCTCTTCCTTCTTTTTCTTCTCTCTCCTCCACTGTCATCCTCCTCCTTCTCTTCCTTCTTTTTTTCTCTCTGTCTCTCTGTATTTTTCTCTCTCTTTCCCTCTGTCCCCTCCTCATCCTCGTGCTCCATCTTCCTTTTCTTCTTCTCTCTTTTGCTTCCTTAAGTTATAAGCAAATGACTGAGCAATAAGCTATATATAGTAAGATATATGTGCAGAATTTAAATACTGACTTAAAGAAAACATCTGTTCTGGCAGCTTGGGTTCTTGCATCCTATTCCTGCTGTCCCTAGTCCAAGCACTCTTAACCTTTTTATGTCGTATACCCTGCGGTAGTCTGGTGAAGTCTATGAATCCCTTCTCATTCTTTTAGTTCTGCTCCTGCCTTTCCAGACTTTAAAACGTGCTCTCTCATCCTGGAACTTCCCTTAGCACTTGGGCTCTCTTGGCTATGGAACATCTAAACAGCCTCATGGCTTTCTCACCCTGAAATATCCCTTGGCCAGACCAGCCTCCTTTTTCTCAAAAGTAAATTCTAGGGATTCTATTTTGTAAAAGGGCCAGGCAAACCAGCCTTCGTTCTTCTTCTCTCAGCTCTGATCCTCCAATCTTCAAAAGCAAGTCCCTGGAAGAGTTACTTTCATTCTCCACCATCAGCCCCCCCTGCCCATCAGTATCCTCCACAACTTTTTAACTCCCTTTTGTATGTTTTTCCCCACATTAGAAAGTGAGCTACTTGAGGGATCCCCTAAAATTGTAAGTTGCCATATTTTCCAGAAACATTGGACCAAGAACAAGAAATCCTGAAAGTGATAGGGCAGGAATCACCTTCAATTTTGCTTGTATTTGTAATTGTGACTGGCATATGAGAAACACTTGACAAATGCTTGTTACCTTCCTCTCTTTCTCAGAATAATATTTTAAATTCACAAAATAAAATACAAAAGATCACAATGAAAATCAGTTATAATGAAATGCAATTATCAAAATATTTTCTAAAAGTTCAAGAACCTTAGGTTAAGCCTCAGTCCAACATGGCTTACTTTATTCTAGAGATAAGGATTGGAGGAAAAGTAAATTGTTTGTTTTGGAGGTGGAAGGAGGGAGCGTCATTAGCTTCAGAAAAATTTAGGGCCAGAGTAATGCAGAGAGTTACTCCAATTTCTTGAAATTCTGAAACACAAAAACAAATACAAACAGCACTTTAAAAGCCAAATATAAATTTAAGTATAATTGAAGTATGTGTGATACATATTTTTTAGTGCCTACTACAGATCTAAAGTCATTTTTTAGCTTAGTAATATAAAACTGTATTATGTATTTATGACTAGGTCTGCTCATAAAATAACCATGCTTGGTACATGAAATTTAAAAGCACAGTTTATCCAAAAATAATTACAAATGTACTAATTGCATTTGCTTTTAAGTGTTGTAAATTTTTTATAAGAATGTAGCTATAAACAAACCTGTATTTGGAGAAAGAAGACCTCAATCTCACTTTAAGTCTGCATGAGATTAGTCAAGTTTTTGGCCTCAGTTTCATAATTTGTATAATGAAGTTGAACTCAGTTCTAAGATCTCTTCCATCTTTAAGTCTATGATTCTGTGATCCCACTGAAGTTTAATGGAATCTGGCTCTAAGATTTTTACCAGATTATGAAAAGCAGCTGAAAATTTAAAATTTGAAAATTCTCTGACTTCCACAGGGTAGGGATATCCCTTCACCAGGCAGATTGCTTTCTTGAGGCATAGAAAGGTTAATTGAATTCCTTAGGGTTACATAGCTATAAAGAATAAACAAAAATCAATATTTGAGCCAAATCTATCTGAATCAATATCTAAAACTTTCTACTATCATGTATCAAAAATGTGATATAATCTGAGCCCCAAAGCCTATTGCTAAGGGACTCTCCCCTCATGTGTGGTGATCAGTATCCCATACCTCCAAAAGGGGCAAAGGGGAACAGGAGAGAGGCGAGATTTCATCAGTCTCTTTGCTCTGGTCAGTCTGTTGGGATCTTTTGACTTCCCATTTTGAGAAAGAATATGGACAATACCAACTACACTTTAAGTTATTAAAGAGAGAAAAAAGACTCTGGGAAGAAGCCAGCATGAGAAGAGATAGCAGTCTCCCCCATGTCTCCATCCATAATTTGCTTATACAAGAGGCTTTTAGGAATTTCTCCTTTGGGTGAGATCTAAGACTTTTTTCTCTGAATTATCTTGCTCTGGATGGGAGAACTCCTTCACTCTGTATTGTCTGGCTTATATTCTCATGAGCATACTTTCTCTGATTTCTGTTTTGCTATCAATTTGAATAAAGGGGTTTCTTTTCTATTTCCTATGTGTGTTCACTATGAAATTGGTATTTGGTGAGAAGGGGGTCAAGTCTTAGATATAAAGCCTGGGGTCATTCTTCCCTTTTAAGAAATAGTGATCAACAACTGTGATGGACTTGATTCTTTTCAATAATGTGATGATTCAAGGCAATTCCAATAGACGTGGGCTGGAAAATGCATTCTACATCCAGAGAGACTATGTAGATTAAATGTGGATTGAAGCATAATATTTTCACCTCTTTGTTGTTGTTATGTTTGTTTGCTTGGTTGGTTTTTTCTTTCTCATGTTTTTTCCCCTTTTGATCTTATTTTTCTTGCACAACATTATCAATATGGAAATATGTTTAAAGGAATTGCACAGATAGCTTGCTGTCTTGAGAAAAGGGGAGATAAGGGAAAGAGAAAAATTTGGAACACAAAATTTTACAAAACAAACAAATAGAACAAATAAACAGAAACAAACAAACAAACAACAGAAGAAAGAGAGAGAAAAGAAAGAAAGAAAGAAGGAAAGAGAAAGAAAGAAAGAAAGAAAGAAAGAAAGAAAGAAAGAAAGAAAGAAAGAAAGAAAGAAAGAAAGAAAGAAAGAAAAGAAAAAGAAAGAAAAGAGAAAGAAAGAAAGAAAGAAAGAAAGAAAGAAAGAAAGAAAGAAAGAAAGAAAGAAAGAAAGAAAGAAAGAAAGAAAGAAAGAAAGAAAGAAAGAAAGAAAAAGAAAGAAAGAAAAAAGAAAGGGAAAGAAAAAGAAAGAAAGAAAGATCAAGAGTTTAGCTTGAATATAGTAATCTCATCCCCTAGACCAGGGCTTCTTAAACTTTTTGCACTCACAATCCCTTTTCAACCAAGAAATTTTTCCATGACTATGGGTATTTAGGCATATAAAAGAGGTATATAAATAAAATATTTATTCATAATAAATCATAATTTAATGACCTCCATATTCAGTTACAAGACTCCATATGAGGTCACAAACTATAGTTTAAGAAACTGGCCCCTAGACTAACAATATTTAAAGGACCAGATAGATATCATTCTATCCCAACATCATCTCTCTTAGAAGAGAGCTCCTGCTTCTCTACTTGCCAAGAATGAAAGTCTCCCTTGGAGAAGAAGAAGAGGCTATGCTTACAGATGTAACTATTCAGTTCTCCCTGGAAGTTACACAAACTAGACAGCTTTGCTACAATGGTAGAACAGATGATATTGTGTTTTCTAGACTTTGTGTTCGCCATAAGATCAATAAGATGCAGACAGTGCTCAGCAGGAGCTGATGAGAGCCAGCAGTTCTGGAGTAATCTGGGATCCTGAGGGAAGTGGACCCTTGCATGGCATAGGAAACTGAGATTTCTTTAGATCAGGATTTCTTAATCTTGATGTGTCATGGACCGGCTTGGCAGTCTGATGAAAGAAAGGAATCCCCTTCTCAGAACAATGGTTTTTAAATGAATTAAGAAAAGCATAAGATTAGAAAGGAAATTATTTGTATTGAAATGGTTATCAAAATAGTTTTAGAAAATAAGTTCAAAGTTGTGATATATGATTGTGATGGAATATTACTGTGTTATAAGAAATAAGCTCAGGGCAGCTTGTTGGTATGGTGAATAGAGCACCAGTCCTCAAGTCAGGAGGACCTGAGTTCAAATCTAACCACAGACACTTAATACTTCCTGGCTGTGTGATCTGGACAAATCACTTAATCCCAATTGCCTCAGCAAAAACAAACAAACAAATAAACGAATGAATGGATAGATAAATAAATAAATTCAATGATCTTAGAAATATATGGAAAGACTTACATGAAACAATGAAGAATTAAATAATCAGAACCAAGAGAATACTGTATATAGTAACAACATTATTGTTTTAAGAATGATTTTGATTGAATAAGTTACTTTGTCTATTATAAATACCCAAATTAACTATAAAGGACAAATGAAGAAGATGCTATCAATATCCAGAAAAAGAAGTGATAATGCTTGCCATCTAGGGGAGGGGGTGGAGGGTGGGAGGGAAAAATCAGAACAGAAATGAGTGCAAGGGATAATGTTGTAAAAAAAATTACCCTGGCATGGATTCTGTCAATAAAAAGTTACTATAATAATAATAATAATAATAAATTTTTAAAAAGAAGTGATAAATTGAAGTATGAATGGAATAATTTTTTATATTTGTATATGTCTAATGGTAGCCGATTCTAGGGGTGGAGGGAGGATTAAAAAGGAGAAATAAAAGAAATTTACATGAAAAAAAGTTCATAGGTGCCAGATTATGAACTCCTACTCTATACAGTTCCATTTTCCTGTAACCGTGAAGAGCTGAGTACTCATTTCTGAGAGTAAAAACATCCATGTTGCTATCTGAAAATCCACCAATGACAGTTTCATTTAGTAGGGTGAGACCAAAGGCAAATCAGACCTATTTCTTCACACCCTTTTGTACCTCAACCTCCCTGCCCTATCATTTCATATGCAGATGAAATCAGATTAAAATGTATAGGAGAGATACTACCAAGAATAGAAAATTCAATTCAATAATTCAATAAATATTTATTAAGCACCTGCTGTGTACCAATCATTGTTCTAAGCCTCAGGAACACAAATAAATTTAAAAAAAAAACCAGTATCTTCTCTCCAGGAATTTATAATCTCAAGAGGGAAAACAATCACAAGAAAGCTGAAATCACCCAACAAAAACACAAAAAGAGTATGATGGGTGAGTGCAGAAAGATGGGGAAAGCACGTGATTCCCTCCTTCTCCTTGGCTCAACATTCTGTGGACTGATTGTGAGTATTTTGTTGCTGTTCAGTCATTTCAGCTGGTCTGAGTCTTCAGGACCCCATTGGGTTTTATTACAAAAATGCTGGAGAGGTCTGATATTTCCTTCTCCAGCTTGTTTGCCAGATGGGCAAACTGAGGCAAACCAGATTACGTGACTTGCCCAGGATATCATAGCTAGTAAGTATCTGAGGCTGGATTTGAACTCAGGAAGATGAGTCTTCCCAAGTCCAGGTCTGGTGCTCTGTGCACTGTTCTACCTCTTTGCCCTGATGATTCTATGTATATAAACCTGCTGTCTTTCCACAACCTTCCCTCCATCCCTGCACCGCATTTTTCCTTAGGCACTGCTTGGACATCAGCAGTTCAGTGTTTGTGTGTGTATGTGTGTTTGTCTGTGTGGGCTAACAAGCCTCTGGGGAATGTGTCCTGGATATGATTCCAGATGAGAGACAAGTGGCAAATGAACTGCCAGTCATCTGTCAAGCGCTCAGGGCTCCTTCCATCCCAGCCAAAGTCCTTTGCTACCTGGAAGGATTTTTAGAAATATCTTGAAGTGAAAGACAAAGAATACAATCCAGTCCTGATACTGCAGCCACTTCCAGAGGGATTATTTACACAAGACATAGACAACCCTAAATAAACATCACTTTAAGAGACATAGTAAGAAAAGCGGGGATGGGAAGGCAATTTCTCTCCCCCACTTCATACACACATGCATACATACATCCTTTTTTTGTTTTTGTTTTTGTTTTTATATAGTTCATCTAATTCCATGTTCATTCACTAAGGACTGGGGGCAAAATAAAATGCAGGCTGACCCCTATTGTTAAAAAAAAAATTATCACTTTCCCTCTAACCCATGATTAAGACAAACCAAATGTGCTCTCCAATCCGATGCAACAAGCATTTATTAACATTAGCAGGCAGTATTAGCACTCCTGTTCTCAAAGGAGAGGCCCATGTTATGGAGCCTTTGGCTATGTTCCCATGATAACGCTTTTTAATTACAAAATGTTTCCTTTGCTTCTCCTGAATATTCCTAAGAATTTCAGCAACTTGGGAATGGAGGGTGAACTGTACCCTGCCTGGTCAGATGAAGAGGTTGGGGTCTGAAAAAGTACCACCCGTGGTGCTGCTGGCACAATCATTATGTTTATTTTCCCCTACACTCACCCACCTTTTCCTTTTTGCAGCATTCTTCTTCCTCTGTCTATCAATTGTTTATATTTGTTCAATTTATAAATGTGGGTTCTTTCCCATAGGGCATCAAACCTCAGCCAAACAATTAAAAATCCAATTAAAATGTTCTTAAAGTCATAGGAACAACAGGGCCATAGGAGATGTATTTAATTACCCATTAGTTTATATTGGCAAAGTTAGGGGAGGCAGGGTGGGAATGGATCTTAGTATCATGCCTTGATGATCACTCAGTCTCAGCAGGGATGTCAGTAGGAGAGGAGAGTTTGAAAGATTTCAAAATCCCTTCTTAGGTTTCTTCAAAGTGTAATTCTGGGCAGAGGGAGGTAAGTTACTCTTATCTGTCAAAAGAACTAGAGTGGAAGAAACAGGGATGTTGCAGAGAAAACCACTAGATTTGAAGTCAGAAGATAAATCCAGATCCAAAAATGATTTTACCCTTTCTTAAGAGAGTTTAATTTGATGATCTGTAAAGTTCTTTCTAGCTCTTAACCCTATAACTAAATTAGGAAAGGGAGAAGGACATTATAGAGTTTCAGACTTTATCCATCTATAGTCCCTGGTATAATCTTATAGATATTCTGTTTCCATAAGCAACTAAAATGTCCCTGAAGTTCCAACGCTTAACATAAAAGAAAATTACATAGTTCAAGTCACTAAGCATTCCAAGTGTCAGAAGGGATACCTCTGAGCCTTTGTTTATCTGAAGAGCTACAAGGATTAAAAATGGAGACAATTCCCCCTAGATTAGGGATGGGGGGAAAGGACAGAGAATAGCCTTAAGTTTATAGACCATACATGTCAAAGATGTAACTGACAGCTTCTTATTGCTGAAAGTCCTTTTTCCCCCATTTGGAGAGGGAAAGGAATGCTCAATAAATTTCCTGGCATGGCCCTTTGTCAAAATCTTTGTAGAGTCATGAATCTGTCCTTGACCTCCAGCTAATTTGGGAATACTATTAAGGACACTGATGGGAAAATGGGAACTGCTGCTGTACCCAAAGTCATAGTGCTAGCACATTAATGTGAAGATATTAAGTCCTGTTTCATCTGCCCCTTGAAGCCCAAAAGAATCTCCCTTGATCAAGAGAGTAGGGGAACAGACCAAACCAGGACTGAATCTGACACTTCTTTTCCCCTCCCTCCAAAGTAGGCAATTCTTCCTTAGTTTGTTCCAGTAGGACTCCATGCTCACTGTATTTTCTCAAATTATCTTATTGACTTGATAATTTAAAATGATCCTTGGGGCATAATTATTTCTTCAGCTTCTCTGAACATGGTTCTTAAGCATTCCGGTTCAAAAGCTTTTTCAGACTTTGTCTAATTTCTTTTGATTGATTAAGAGCTATTATCACCTATTTAAGGTGCCAGAGCTAAAATAGAATGTTTTTTTTTACTCTACTTGTATGAATAGACTCTATAACAAAAGGGACTGGAGTCAGAAAAAATAAGACAAGAAAATCAATAGAAGACTATTGCAATAATCTAGTTTGGAGCTGATGATGTCATTGCTTCATAAAATCATATGATCATAATACTAGGATTAGAAACAACCTCATAAATCTGTTAGTACAACCTTTCATTTTATAACTAAATAAACTAAAATTTGGGGTGTTAAATGATGAAGTCCTAGGAGCTATGGATTTCCTCTCCAACTAGCCCATAAACTCTTTGTGGGCAGGGAACACATCTTAACTCTTTTTGGATTTTACACAGCTCCTGGTGTCATGTCTTATACATAGGAGACCTAAATATTGGTTGATGGGTTATTGTACTCATTCATTTTCCAGGCTCCTTCCAAAAGAGTAGGGTACATAAATTCTAAGTAAACAGCATCACGGAAACAAATTCATGTTTCTTTCAAATTATTCTTTGTTATCATTATTATTCTTTAAAATATCTTCTATGTAGCTGTCTTTATACTAGGTCTTGGAAATAGACAATACCAAAAAAGGAATTCTCACCTCAAGTTTGCTCTCCACTGGGCAGGAGTGGGGAAGAATATACATACACAGATAAGTAGATGCAAAGCATATACAAAATAAATACAGAATAATGTCAGTGATACTGATAGAAAGCATTCACAATTGGGGAAATAAAGAAAGGTCCCCTGTGGGAGGTGATGTGAAGAGGAAAAATAGAAAAGAACTCATCTATTCCACCTCTTTAATTTCAAGATGAGGAAAAAGAGACTCAGGCAATTTAAACGGCTTACCAAAGATGGTGATAAATCCTAGAATCAAGATTTAAGCCCAGATCTTCTGATATCAAATCCACTGTTCTTCCCATTATATCCCTGTTTCAATGGTCATGAATCAACAAATGGCATGGTAGGTTATCTTCTTTGTAGATTGTAAAATATTATATAAATACACAGATATAGCAATGGTCACTTCCACTAACATCCTATTCAAGTGTTCATGTTGTGTCATGGAGGTGACCCTTGGGTCCTTAAGCTCCAACAAGCAGCACCTAACTAAATGCCCTTCTATTCTATTACTGCAGATTTTTCCTTCTCTTATTTCTACTTTTTAGCTTATCTTCAATTTTTCCTTACCTAGTAAATGCTTCCATATTGACTATAAACCTGTCCCAATCTACTCCATCCTCAGAAACCTCCTCAATTATCCATCCATCTCTGCTTTAATCACCCCATATCTCTTCCCTTTTGTGCCTAAATTCCTTGGGGCCATCTAAAATAGGTATTTCCACTTCCTCTTCTCTTCATAACTTGGCAGTCTCATTTCTTACCTCACTATTCAACTGGAACTGCTCTCTCCAGGGAGCTCTTAATTGCCAAATCTAATGACCTTTTTAGTCCTAATCCTTTGTGACATCCCTATGAAGGAAGGCTCCCCTAGTAGATAATTTTCTGTCTATCTATTCCTAAGATAATAGTGGATAGAGCAGAAGACCTAGAGTCAAAAAGACTCATTTTCCTGAATTCAAATCCAGCCTCAGACACTTATTAGCTACATGACCTTGGGCAAGTCACTTAACCCTATTTACCTCAGTTTCCTCATCTGTGAAAAGAGCTGGAGAAGGAAATGGAAAATGACTCCTGTATCTTTGCCAAGAAAACCCTGAATAGGATCACAAAAAATTGGACACAGATGAAATGACTGAACTACAAACAACAATAACCTCTCTCCTGACCTCTGATCTTGCATTCATAACTGCCTATCTGACACACTAAACTGGATGTCCCATAGATATCCAAAATTCAACATATTTAAAACTGAACTTGTTATGTTTTCCCCACTTTCTAACTTCTCTATTTCTGTAAAAAATGTCATCATCTGCCCAGTCACCTCGTTCAAAAACTAAGCATCAACTGTTCACTGCCTCTCATTTCCTAAATATAATTTATTGCCAGGTCTTGTCAATTCTGCCTTTGTTCCTTTCTCTCTTCTGATACTGTCACTATCTTGATGCACCTCATTACCTCATGTCTGAACTATTGCAACAGCCTGCCAGTTGGTCTCCCTGAGTCAACTATCTTCCCACTCCAGTCCATCCTCCACTCATCTGTCAAAGTGATTATTCTAAAGCAGTTTTGACTATATTATTCTCTAATCAATAAACTCCAATGACTACCTACTAACTCTAAGATCAAAGATAAAACCCTTTGGGACATTCAAAGACTTTCATAACCTGGTCTCTTGCTAGGTTTCCAATTTCATTATACCTTCCTTCCTTCTATATACTCTCTAATCTAGAGACACTGACTTCCTTGCTGTTCCTTCATCTCCTAATTCTGAGCATTTTTACTAACTTTCCCCCATGCTTGGAATGTCTCTCCTTCCTTATTTCCACCTCTTAGTTTCCCTAGCTTCCTTCAAATCTCAATCAAAATCCCACCATTTTCAAGAAGGCTTTTCTAGTGCCCCTTTTACCTTAGTGCCGTCCCTCTGAGATGATCTCCAATTTATCCTGTATATGTGTCATAAAGAGTTGGAAATGACGGATCAACTGAACAACAAATATCATGTTTGTATACAATTGCTATCATATTAAATTGGTAATAAAGGTACCAGAAGTGGTAAGATGGAGTAACAATATGAAATAGATTTGAGAGAGCATAATTTAAAAAAAATAATATAATAGAGATTCAGTCTGTGACATAAAGAAAAACCAGAGCCATCTATCACTGGTAACAGAAATTTGATATTTATTATATGGATAGCACACAAGCTCAAACAAATATAATTAGGCAAGACAGAGTCATAAATGAATAAGCAATTTGCTTTAGGGGGACATGACTTTTAAATTCTCAGGTGAGAGGAGGCAGGATGTTGGAGTAAGGGGAGAGATCAAGAAGGAGTTGGGGAGAGGTCCGGGAGGGCTCAAGGAAGAGTCAGATATGGCTGACCAGGTCCCCAGATTGTCTAAAGATATGCTAATCAAGAGATTCTCAGAGAGGATGAGCTAATTAAGAGTTTCAGCCTCAAATCGTCATGTTCTCTTCTCTAGACTTTGAGGTCCTTGAAAGCAGGTATTGGATTTTGGGGTTGTTGTTTCATTGTATTCTCAACCCTTAGCACGGTGTTTGGCACATGGTAAAGTTTTAATGATTGCTTGTCATTGATTAACTATGAGCTTGTGGGTTGTTTATGGGTTGTTTATGCTAGTTAAAAAACTGGAAAGGATCATCACTAAAGGGTTGCTCATTAGGGAATGATTTTTGTCTTTTTAAGCAATTTATAAAGTCATCTTCTTAGGCATAAGCAAATTTCTATCTGCATTTGTAAAAGAATATTATCCATATCCGTAAAATCACAGATAATTCCCACATATTGCTGGGGCATCTGGAGTATAGGGAAAAACCTTGAATTTGGAGTAAAAAAAAAAACTGACTTCATTTCTCAGTTCTACCACTGACTCCCTGATGACTTTGGGCAGGATTTACCCTTTATGATCCTCAGTTTCTCCATCTAAAAAAACCCCAAAACATTGGACTAAATTATCTCTAAGGTTCCTTTCAACTCTAACATTATGACTTTCTGTTGTGATTAATATAGTTATTATCACTAACACTTTACAGATAAGGAAACCAGGTTCAGATAAGTGAAATTACTTGCTCAGGGTTACCCAGCTAATGAGCCAGTGTTACTTGCTAAAACCAGGATTGAAAATCAGATCTATTGATTCTAATGTTATGCCACAGTTCTCTTTTATTTTCCTGACTCAGTTTCCCTGTGAGAACCCTCATTTTCAGTTTATATTCAAAGTAAATATTATTGTTTTGTTCAGTAATTTGTTCTCACCAGTCCAATCCAATAAACATTTTTATTGGCATTAGCAGAAAGTATTAGTATTCCTTTTCTCTAGAGAAGAGGATGTTATAGAGCCTTTGGCTATGTTTCTAAGTTTCGGAAAGGGACTGGGGATGGACTGGGGTAGAAGATGAGCTTTATAAAAGCTAATTGATGTTAACTGGTTAAAGGGACCTTTAGTCAATAGTGCTTAACATTGGGGGGGGGCACCTATTAGCTTAAACTAATAGCTATGGAGAGGAAGGAAAGAAGGAGGGAAGCAAGGAAGGAAAGGAGGGAGGGAGGAAGAGAGGGAGGGAAGGAAAGAGGAAGGAAGGAAGGGAGAGGGAGGAAGGGAGGGAGGGAGAGGGAGGAAAGAAGTAAAGGAGGGAAAAAGGAAAGGGAGAGAAGAAGAGAAGGAAGGAAGGGAGAGAGAAAATAAAAGAAGAAGGAAAGGTTTTACAAATACTACATCATTTGATCCTCACAATAATCTGGGAGGTAGATGCTATTATGACTTCCAGCTTATTGTTAAAAAAAAAACTGAGATAAGGAAAGAATGAAGTTGTAGGAAACCACTGTACAAAGCTAGGATTGGGAAGGTTGGATAAGAGAAACAACTAACTTAATTGGAATGGAGAATGCAAAAAGGGGTACAAGCTCATAAAAGATAAGAAAACTAGAGGGGAAGAGGTTGCAGATGGCTTTAAATGACACATTGAGAGCTTACATTTTCTCTTCTTGACAGCATGGACCATTAAAGATCCTTGAGGAGGAGGAGGACGGCAGATCTGTATTGTCCTAATATCTACCTACAGTTATCCGAGACAAGTATTGTTGGGAATGTTCCTGTCCTAGTTGTTTGGTAAGGAAATGGAGTCATGTATTTCTTTGCTCACTTCAGTTTCATCATAGTCAATAAATACTATATAATTTGCAATAAGACCACAATCTCTTCTTAAAACGTTCTTACTTGATCCTACTTCACAATGTTCTTAAGTTCAAAATGCAGTAACACTGTTGGGGACTGGCCATTGATTTCTTTCTGAGACTGAACCTATCTCAACTATCCCTTTATGTCCCACAGCATGACTGGTCCCTTTTACCCTAAATTCTTCCAGAGCAATTGATGTTTTCCTTCTCTCCTGGCTGTGGATTCCTTTCATCCCTTTAAGCCTTCTCTGCTAAGGTAATAAACATTTATCTCAGGGCCCCTTCTTCAGGTGTCAATATTCAGCTAGAAGTATTTTTTTTCTCCTTCTAGAAACTAAAAAAGCTGAAAAGGAATTGGCAAATCTCATCTCCCAAGTGAGCTGGGGTTAGTTTGAAGCTGCTGAAATATTGAATGAAAATGAGATTAATTTAGACAAGCCCCAGGCATTATCAAAATCCTTCAGACTGTCTCAGGAAGGAAATGGAGCTCTCTAGCTTTCTCCCTCCCTTGAATCCAATCTCTTTCAAGTAAGGTGCTGCTCAAGCTCTCACAAACCTAACTCCCCATTGAGGGGAGGACATATCTGCCCACAAATGAGATAGCATATATACTCCTGCATACTCCTGCACACAGAGCTTAGGTCTTAGGGACATAGAACTACTTCTGGGCTTTATATCTGTAAGAGATCTTAGAAATCTTCTGTATCAGCTCTTAAAGAAAGGATTGAATTAGTTTGTTAATAATTAAAACAAGTGATCGTTAATCTACCAACATACTCACCTCAATGTTTTTGCCAAGCTCTAACTATAAAATTAATCCCCCACATCTATTTTAGTGCAAAGTGATTTGCATTTTAGCCCCATTTTACCCTTTAGAAAATTGAGACTGGATAAGATAAAGTGTTTTCCTTGCCTAACTAGCACAGCTAGGAAGTGTCTGAAACGGGATTCAAACCTACAAATTGTTTGGTCATAGTGAGAGAGAGATTTTTGAGTTCTAATCCTGCCTTAATTACTAGCTGTGTGATCTTGAGCAAGCCATTAAAACTCAAATCTCTTCAATTTCTTAAAGTGTAATATCTAAAGAACTTACTTCATAGGGCTGTTATGAGGATCAAGGGAAATCTATCTAAAATCCCTTCTAGTCCATAATCTGTGATTATATGGCCTTCCTCTTTTCAGGGAGCACTCCACTGGGCCATATATTCTGAATTTTAGTGCTGTGCTAGGCAGTGCTATGAATGTATACCATACCAGAATGGTTTCATGGAAAACACTCTGAACTGGAAGTCAGGAATTCTGGGCTCTGCCACTAAATCCATAACTCAGTATCATCATCATCATCATCATCCTTAGCAATTATATAATGCTTTAAGGTTGACAGAACACTTTAAAATATCTCATTTGATTCTCACAACAACCCTGAGTGAGGAACCATTATTATCCCTGTTTTTATAGATGAGAAAACTGAGGCATCTAGAAGTAAAGTGACTTGCTCAGGATCACACAACTGGTGTGTCTAAGGCTAGATTTTAACTCTTCCTGACTCCAGGTCTAGTATTGTGTCCACTGAACTACTAGCTAACTCCAGCTGAGCCAGGTATGTTAATTTTCCTATCTAGATCTTGATTTCCTCATCAATAAAATGGGGAAATTGAACTAGCTGCTCCTTAAGATTCCTTTCTGAGACATGATGGCTCCATGCTGCTGTTAATTCTCCTATCTAGGTCTTGATTTTTTCATCAATAAAATGGGGGAATTGGAATAGCTTATCCCTAAAATTCCTTCTGGGACATGATGGCCCCATGTTGCTACTAACAATCCAGAGGGGGAAAGAAGACTAACATACATAAAAAAAAACTACTAGATAGTGACAAAAATATATATTTTATAACATGAATATAAACATAGAATAGACAATTAAGTCAGAATTAGGAGAGATTTGAAATGGTTGGAGTTATCAAGGAGGTTTTGAGGAGAAAGGCAGAAGGTAGGATCTTAAAAGGCAAGGATTATTTCTTTTGCATATTTGCATCCCTAGCACCCAGCATAGTGTTGTCTAGATATTAGGTGCTTAATAAATGCTTGTTGAGTCAGGCTTGAAGTACTAGAATGGTTTAACTTAGCAGAGTAGAGTTTGATCTGCCTGGGATCACTCCTACATAAATATTAACAATATATAATTGTGGTAAACAAGCTAGAGTTTCCAGTGTAAACCATTTGTCAGAGAATCACAAAAACATACAATGTCTGAGCTGGAAGTGATCTTAGAGGTCATCCAGTTCAATCTCTTCATAGTATAAATGAGGATATTGAATCTTAGAAATGGGAAGCTCATGATGATGAGTTACTAATGACAGAACTTTGACTAGAATGAAGGTTTCTTGAATCTTTAGTCTAATACTGTTTATACAACTCCATGATATGTTAGTACTGACATATTCATCTTTTTATTTCACCAAAGAAGCCAGAAGGAGAAAATAAATAACCTCAGTTTACATGTGGAAAGGAAAAAAGGTTAATAGCTAAACAAAGAAAATGGTTTTCCAGTGGGGAACCTACAACATATACATGGATCATAGTTTCCAGGCCAAACACCTCACCATATTTCTTTTTAAAGAGCACTTCATCATCAGGTTGGGACTTGATAAGAGATTGCCTGAGAACTCTGACAGAACTAAATAATAGAATAGTAGAGCTGCTAATAATTTATTGAACATGCCTACCGTACTGAATATCATGGAATACCATGTCTATCCTCTAAATTCAATAATAGGTCCTAGCCAATAGTGACCCCCAAGAATGATTGCTTTACTTCATTAATAGAAAAAATAGTTAAGAAAAGTCATTAAGAACAGACTCATTAGGAATCAAGATAAATTAAAGATGCTAAGAGGAAAAGATTCCATCACTGAGTGCTTCTGTTCGACATAACAGGAAGGCAACAAACCTGATTTTTAAAAAATTATCCTACTGGTTTCTGGGTCAGAAAAACTCTGTGTGCACATGCCCGCGCACGCACACACACACACACACACACACACACACACACACTCCCTCTGTCCCTCCCTGTCTCTCTTTTCCTCCTCTCCCTCTCCCTCTTCCTCTCCCTCTTCCTCTTCCTCTCCCTCCTTCTTTCCCTCTCCTTCTCCTTCTATGAGCTTGGATCCCAGTTCCACCTTTTACTAACTGGGAAAATCACTGCAACTTTCCAATCCTCAATTCCATTATCTGTAAAATGGGAATAATAATACTTTTATTACCCAGGTCTCAGAGCTACCAAGAATAATAAATGAAATAATAATAATAATAATAGCTAGCATTTATATAGCTCTTTAAGATCTGATAAGCACTTTAAAAGTTGTTTCATTTTGATCTCACAACAATCTGTAAGATATGTCCTATTTTTTCTCCAGTAATTGTCTGATACAGCATTTGAACTCCTGAATTCATAACTAGTACTCCATGTACTACACCACCTATCTTCTTGGTATAATATAAACATAAGTTACTATTTTCATCATTATTATCAGCATCATTTGCTTAATGAAAGAAAAATAAGTTACCTTTTGTCAGAACAAAAATAAGGAGTACAAACTCAAGGGCAGCACATTTCCTCTTTTCACCCAAATCCTATTGGGTGTGCCCATGATCTCATTAGATCATCATTCTAATGATCTCATTAGAAGACCAGAAGAACAGATGGAAACATTAAATGGGTTAATGGCCACTAGTACATGACCCAGTCTGATTTGGTCCCAGTACTAACCATGCTGGAAATGATTATGACATTGGAATCAGAGAACTCTGACTTCAGGTGGGGAATAAGTAGCCAAAAACCATGTGAAGCATCTGTAAGTACAATGTGTTATATAAAAAAAGTAAATCATATCAGAAATAGATTTTCTTAAAAAGAAAATGGGAACAGAGAAAGTAGAGTAGATAGCGGGATAATCAAATAATAAAATCTCATTTATCTGCCATTGAGTGCCAGAAATAGTGGCAGAAAATATTTTAAAAAGACAGCCCCCTAAAAATATCTAAACTGTTCCCTGTCAGTAATGCCATCAATATTAGAAAGCTGGTTGAACATAAAGGAGGGAAGAATAGAAAGGAAACAACCTCATTAATAATAAACCTAAAATTAAGAGGAGCCTGTTCCAGCCATATTTACCTATATCCAACGATAATTGCATCTATTCAAGAACAATGTTCTTGTGTGCATATGTGCACACACTTTGCATAAAAGTTTTATATTGCTTTTTAACAAGTCCCACTGGCAAGGCTTTTATGGGCTTGAGTCTCTTCTTCACATATGGAAGCCTGGGGACCTGGACCCCAACAGTACCTTTTATTAGCTGGAAAAGTCACTGAAACCTTTCAGGTACTCAATTCCACAATCCACTAACATTTGTTAAATGCTTCTTATATGCAACATACTATGCCAAGTACTATCTGAAACGCTAACATTTGGAATTTAAATATACAATCCTTTGCCTTCAAGAAACTTCCTGTCTAATAACATAGATAAGACATGTGTGCAAATAATTATTACATAATATAAAATAGAATGAATGTATAACTAAAGTTTAATTTAAGAATTTATAACTCTATGGTTATATGCCCAAGTGATGACTCTACTAAAATTTTTGTTAATCCTACAAGGACACAATAGAGATTTGTTGTATTTATTATTCACATGCTTTTAATTAAGTGATCACACATAATCCCAGAACAGATGGAATCACAATTCATATTCAGTTCCATATCAGGAGTTTTGTACAAGAAGACTTGAATAAAAGAAAAAGAATGAAGGAAAAGAAAGTGAAAACAGTATGCTGCAGTCTGTATTCAAACAATGTCATTTCTTTCTCTGAAGTGTGCTTTATTATGAGTCCTTTATATTATATTGTGGAGAATAGTTAAGTCATTCACAGTTCTTCATAGTACAACATTGCAGTTGCTGTGTACTATGTTCTCTTGGTTCTGCTCACTTCACTTTGCATCAATTCACATAAGTCTTTCTAGGTTTTTCTGCTTGTCATTTCTCATAGCACAATATTCTATCACAATTATATACCACAATCACAATATAGTATTTTTGCATTTATTGTTGTTGTTGTCTGCTTGCTTGTTTTTTTTCTCTCATTTTTAATCTGATTTTTTTTGTGCAGCGTGATAAATGTGGAAATATGTTTAGAAATGCACATGTTTGGCCTGTATTGGATTACTTGCTGTTTAGGGGAGGGAAGAGGAAGAGAGAGGGGGAGGAAAATATGAACACAAGGTTTTACAAGGATGGATGTTGAACCTTTTTATCTTGAAAAATAAAAAGCGAGTATTAAAAATATATATTATTGCTTGTTTAACCATTTCCCAGTTGAAGGATATCAATTCAATTTCCAAGTCTTACTTATCACAAGAAGAGCTGCTATAAATATTTTTGTACAACTAGGTCCTTGTTCTTTTATATTTTTTTTTTGGTTGCAAGGCAATCAGGGTTAAGTAATTTTCCCCAGGCCATATAGTTAGCAAGTATCAAGTGTCTGATTCCAGGACCCATGATTTGCTGTACTATCTAGCTGTCCCTTACTTTTTATTGTTTATCATTGGGATACAGACCTAGTAGTAACATTGCTAGATCAAAGGGTAGGCACAATTTTATAGCCTTTTTGCTCTCCACAATGATATGTGCAATGATTTTAACAAATCATACATATATACTTTCTTTCTCTGCTTACTAATTCTTATTTCTCTCTCAACAATGAACCCCCACATTTATCTAAATAAAGGATAAGGCCAGGGAATGGAATCAATTTCCAACCCAGCAAAGATCATTTCAGGCCATACAAAACTTAATTCTTCACTTTCACTCATTACAAAGTCCCCCTGTGTTGCTAACAATTCAATATTCATAAATATGCAACAGCAGAATTCATTTCATTTAATAATGAATCCAAAAACTTATCCAAGTCTTGGCCTGCACTCATTCTCAGAGCCTTGCAGTTGCCACATCTTCATCTGCTGGGTGTCAATTCTTTTGTAACCCTTTGTCTGATGAGAGGCAAGTCATCACTTGATGATCTTTTCTCATTCTCCTTTTAAGCCCCTCTGTCCAAGCAAGGTAGGACCATATTCATAGCTCAGAACCTTGGACAACTCCTGCAAGCTTCTCTATTTAAAGGACCTACCTAAACAGGATTTTCATCAACTCAGGTACTTTTAAAAGTTAATAACTTGAGTTGTAGATACAAGAACAGTTTGTGAAAAGAATTTGAGGGCAAATCTATTAAAGCTTGGGTACTTTATTACACAGAAGTACATAATGTATTCTTATTTCAGATCGTGTGACAAATGAATAATGGGAAATATAGGCAAGAAAGTAATGTTTTTGATGATAAATAAAATTAAAACCCATAACCATGAGCAAAAAGAAAATTCAATCTGCTGTCAAATATTATTTAAGACCATTTCTGTGTTCTGTCTGGAACCTAAGATTTTGAAATTTTAAAAGGTAAAAATTTTAAAACTACAGAAATACTTTGTCTGATACTTGGCTTTGTCTATGGATTTTTTTGAAGGGCAGAAGTTGAGGTACTTATCGGGGGGAACAAGAAGGACAAGAAGCACATCTATTTGTGATGTTCCACCTTTTTTTCTCATCCTCTTCCTTGTCTCTTTTCTTTTTCTTTTGTCTTTTTTCTTATCTCTGCCCTTAACCTTGCATTACATGGTGTAGGAAATAATTTATTGATACATGGCTTTGAAACTTAAGAAAAAAATGTTACAAAAACCATTTCATAAGAATCTGCAGTAATATTCCTAGGGAGGGTCAGTGGCTGCCAGGAAGAAGAAATAGAAGGGATGCCTGAAATTCCCAGTTCCCTTGTGACTTTGTAAATGCCCTCTGTTGCTTCAGTTTCCATACTTGCACCATCAGTGGATATCTATTGTTCTCACTGTAAATATGGTTACAACACAGGCTGTAAAATGAGCAGGTTTTTTCCCCATCTCTTCCTATAGCCTAAAGCAGTAATGAATGTATTCAGGATCTGCAGTAAAGGAGCATTTCATTGCCATGGAGATAAGCATGCCTACCGAGGTTGGGATAGATAAACAAATAAATATGAAATTGTTTTCTCTTTTGAAAAAGTAATTTTCTTTAAGGAAATGCCAGTGGTTTGGTAATTGATTATTTGGTTATTGTAAAAAAAAATGACAAGAATTACAAAATGGGCTAAGGATAAATATAAGGACAATATATTGCAGATATGACTTTATGTCACAATGATCCACTATGACAGTCCTAGCTTGAGGCAATGTCTTTAAGGAGAGGGAATAGAAATAGTTTCTTCATCATCTGTGGGTTTGGGATTATCAGTGCTGTGTCCACATCTTATACCTCTTGAGTTCATGTTTCCACATAATAAGAAACCAGGAAGTAAAAATGGGGAAAGGCAAACAGGATACCTTCCACTTGAACTTGGATCAAGGAGCAAGATGAGCACAGATCCATCCATGGCTGATTGATAACTTAAGAGTGTTAAGATACTGTTCATAAACTATATTCATTTCTTGTGGGAAAGAGTTATAGAAATAAAAGATGAGATTTTTAATTTGCACTATGACCTTTCCTTCCATCCCCATATACAAACTCATATAAGTTTGTGTATATCTATATCTAATAAGCCCCAGACTTTATGTTTAATCAAGCACAATCTGTTCATCTTCTTGCATGAATTACCCCATCCCCTCTCTTTACTTTCTACCTCTTATCCTGAAAAAAGTAATCAAATTTATATACTTCTGGAAAGAATATGACAATAAACTGATCTGTGATTCCATCCACCATCTCTGAATTGCTGGACAAAAACATCCTTTTCTTGTCATTATTCTCCTATTTCTAAATTTTCTCCTCTCATTTTAATGTAAACTACTTTTATCTTGACATTCCCAGTGCTGAGCAAAGTGCCTGGCATATGGTAAGTGCTAATTATAGGCGATATAGCAGATTACACAGGTTACTGTGTTGTAACCATATTTACAGTGAGAACAATAGATATTCACTATCTGGACCTAGAATCATGAAAACCTGAGTTCAAATTCTGCTGCGGACACTTACTAGCTATGTGACCCTTAGCAAACACTCTTACCTCTTCTAGCCTCAATTTCCTCAATTGTAATATGAAGGTAATAACAAGTGTGATTAGTCTATGAGACATCTGTAATGTATCATATAAATGTTAGCTCTTATTATTGTATTCCACCCATTCATTCCTCATTCCTTCGCAATCTGGTTTCACCAACTAATGACCAAAAATAATACAAATATCAGAAATTTGAGATTGGGACCAGAATACTTGGTTCTTTCTGGGGTTTGCTGCATTTGAAAGTCATTGATTCCTCCAATTTTTCTCCCCCCTCCTCTCCAGTTTTGGAATTTATGACCCACAGCTTTGGAGAATTTAAATCTCGATGCTCAAGTGTAATCAGAAACTTCTCTCTTCACCTTGGCCATCCTCCAAACTCCATCTCAATTGAGAATCTTGGCTAAGGTTATATCTCAAAGCTGTGGCTTGGCTGTCTCTTTTTTTGATCAAGAGATTTAACTAATGCCTCCAGAGAAACAGAAGTTGCAGGGAAAATGAGGGCCTGAGCCTCTTTACCCAAGATTGTGATTTGTTCTCTTCCCATCAGAGTTTCTCTGACTTCTGGCCAATATTCTTTCCTGTACTGTCCTTGCCTTAGTCAGGTAGATTATATCTTTGCTCAAAATACCACATCCTGCATTCTGGGCAAATCATGAGCATTTATTTGTAATATCAGAATGAATTCTTCCACTCCTGATATCTGCTAACTGGTCAGGGAAAAGAACCCAGACTTCAACCCCAGTAATCTGTCTAGTCCCAGTGGATGGTTGGTTCCTGACTTACACCCTACTTTCTGGCTCCATTGTTGTTATTTGAAATTCTACAATTTCTTTTATTTGACCTTGGTCTTTACCATGATTAAATCTGCTATGGTCACTGGTTTCCCCAGAGAATATCTGGTACTTTATCAAGAGAACCCAGGTCATCCTAGGACCACACTTGGCACTCAACACTAGGTCTTTTTTATACAATAACATCTATCCTTGCTCCCTGTAAATACTGACCTTTGAAAGCTTTGATTACCAGCAGCTCACAGAAGCTCCTCGGATGGTTTGATCAGAATAGGAAGAGAAAGACAATAACTATTTATATGAAAATAATGCTTAAAGAAGTACGAACTAATCTGGGCAAGTCTTTCATACAAGGTTCTTAACCTGGTGTTCCTGAACTTTTAAAAAATATTTTAATAATTGTATTTCAAACATAATTGGTTTCCTTTGTAATACTTTGTTTTATTTTATGTTTTAAAAAATGTTATGATGAGTTCATAGGCATCAGCAGATTGACAAAAGAGCCCATCAGATACAATGTTTTATTTTATTTTTTAATAATGGCTTTTTATTTTCAAAATACATGCAAAGATAGTTTTCAATATTCAGCCTTGCAAAATCTTTTGTTCCACATTTTTCTCCCTCCCTTCTCCCCACTCCTTCCCCTAGACAGCAAGTAATCCAATATGTTAAACTTGTACAATTCTTCTATACATATTTCTATATGTATCATGCTGCATAAAAAAAATCAGATCAAAAAGAAAAAATGAGAAAGAAAAAAATCAAGCAAACAATAACAAAAAAGGTGAAAATATTACACTATGCTCCCCAATCAGTCCCTATAGTCCTTAGTCTGGATGCATATGATTCTCTCCATCACAAGTCTCTTGGAATTGGCCTGAATCACTTCCTTGTTGAAAAGAACTACACCCATTAGAGTTAATCATTACATAATTGTGTTACTATGTACAATGTTCTCTTGGTTCTGCTTGCTTTACTCAGCATCCTGTATACCTCTCCAGGACTCTCTGAAGTCCTCCTGCTGATCATTTCTTATAGAACAATAATATTCCATAATATTCATATACCACAATTTATTCAGCCATTCTCCAATTGATGGGCATCCATTCAATTTCCAGTTTCTAGCCTCTACAAAAAAGACTGCCACAAACAGTTTTGCACATTTGGGCCCCTTTCCCTCCTTTGAGATCTCTTTGGGATACAGACCCAGTGGAGACACTGTTGGATCAAAGGGTATACACAATTTAATAGCCCTTTGGGCAGAGTTCCAAGTTGCTCTCCAGAATGGTTGGATCAGTTCACAACTCCATCAACAATATATTAATGTTCCAGTTTTCCTACATTCCCTCCAACATTTATCATTATCTGTTCCTGTCCTCTTAGCCCAACTGAGAGGTGACACACAATATTTTAGAGAGACATTAACAATAAACATATATATTGGCACACAAACTAGACCTGGTTTGAAAAAACAACTCCTCTGCAAAAACTGTTTATTCATATCTATGTAATGTTTATATTTTTCAGACTGCAATCACTATAGCAGCAATAATATCCCCACCCCAGAAGCAATTTATCTATGTAATTTCCCCTCTTTTTACAGCAAATAACCTCTTGCCTGAACCAAGATAATCTTCCCTAATTCCCCTCTTCACACTTTCTAGATAGCCACTCTAACTAGACCAATTTCCATTTTTCTGTATGTTTAGTGATTCTTCTCTCTCTTTTTATCCTAAAAACTCACCTCTTCTGTGGAATCCTACATGTTTTCTTTCCATTTATACTCCTAGAAAGAAGCTAAGAAACTATGTATCAGAATAAATTAGCCATAAATTAAGAGTCTCTACTAGGATTGTCCTGGAAGATATAATTTCCATTCCATGCAATTATAATTAATAGGAATTGTTTACAAACAATCCAAGTCTTCCAAAATTGGCTACGTGGTCCATTCTCATGAAATTCATCTCAGAAAGTCAGTGCTAGAAGTGACTTCAGAAATCCTACTCTCCTATTCAAATCTAAATCAGAATCCTCTCTACAATGTGTCCAACAAATGATCATCAGACTTCCCTCTAATACTTCCCAAGACAGCTTGTTGCATTTGGGGAGCAGCTCTCCTTATAATAAGGGTGTTTTGTTGTTTTTTTCATAGAGTTTAAATTTTTTTCTTTGCAACTTCTACCTATTGTTCCTAGAACCATCCCCCGTGACTGAAACTCAAATTCTACTTTCACAGGACTTCCCTTCAAAAGCTTGAAAACAGATGGGTCAAATAAAAGCACAAGAAGGATGTTGTTTTGTTCAGTCAATAAACATGTATTAAGTGCTAAGTGCTAGCGATACAAAAGAGTCAAAAGACAGTCCCTGCCCTCAAGGAACTTACAATATAATGTTCAGGTGTTCATACTTAGGAGTTTATATTCAATAGCTATTATTTTAGTTGCATAGTTGGGGAATGAGCAAAAGTAAGAGGGACAGAAAGGCAGCGGGATGGATTGAAAGGAGAGATTAGGGACTGAATTGTGAAAGGTTGGATGTGGAATTATCTATGTGAGATGGGTCCATAGTGGTAAATATTGTCCCCCATTCTTTACCCTTTCCCTTAACTCTAGCCAAAGTTTATTATCTCACAGAAGCCAAACTGTAAAGCATATGTAGTAATATCACATCCTTCTGATGTCACAGGAAAGTCCTGTTATAGTAGCAACTTGGCACAATGAAAAGAACAGTGGACTGTGAACCAGAGGAACTGAGTTCAAATTCAGGCTCTGGTACTTTCAAGACCTAAGTAGCTTTGGGCAAATCTCCTCTCCTGGCTGGCCTTTGGTTTTCTTCTGTATATATAAGGGGAACACATATATCCAGTCTCCCTCTGGGAGCACTTTCTCACATCCTGTTTGCCCGATCAAGAAGCAAAAACCATCTCTATAATGGTTCTATACCAATATTACTGATGTGGACACTAATCTTACACTTTGCAATAAGTGACTTGGTGTATATTTTATTGCTGTCTTATAAGAGTAGAAGTCTAGAGCAGCTACCCAGGAGCTAAGATAAGCTTCCTGGGGGAAAATGTGGGTTGTTAGTAGCTTTGGGAAATAGCTGATGAACATGCTTGATGCTTGATTTAATTCCATGTTATTTAACTTATATTATACTTTAAGTATAGAATATATGGGGATGGATCATATAATTTATTTACTTCTAGCTGACATGTGTCATGAGTAGATAGCTGATCTGGGATCTTCCCCATCCCATCTCCAAGGGAGACTGTGATTTCTGCCTTTGTGAGAAGCAAGAGAAGGGCTGTAATTAGACATTGTCTAATGGGGTTGACAGGAAGGCTCCAGACTTGCCCTGTTTTGGTAATCTCTCTTAAACTCTTTTATCTCCAAGAGGAATGTCAAACAGGTATAATACTTTGAGGCTTAGAAAAGAACTCCTCCTCTCTCTACCCCTCTCTCAAGGGGAGGATAATATTTAGCATGCTATCTCCACCTCAGCTATTTCCTGCCATTTTTATTTCCTCATAAATAACAAACCTCATCAAAGCAGTAAACATAAATTGGAGAAATTGTATGGTATGGGTAAATAAAAGAATGCAACAAAATAAATGAGCTTTTCAGATAAGAGTGAGAGAAGATCTTAACTCAAATCAAGGAGAAGTAGAATCATCTACACACAAAAAAATCCTTTTTTTAGTAGATTCTAGAGCTGCAGCCAGTGGAAATCAGGGACATGTTACAAGTTGATTTCCCCCACATTTCAGCTTTAGGAAAATCAGTCTATCATCCAAAAGATCTTACTTCTCTCTCTTGACTTTCTCTTCCTGCCCCCTCCCCTTTTCCGAATTGTCTATCTCCAATACAGGTATGTAATGATGTTGCTTCAAATATTTCTTAGTGAACCAGGAGTCAATGTCACAGGCCTTTCCTTTGGGAAAACTGACCCAATCTCAGAAAGAAATGGGGTTATTGAGGAAATATACATTGTTTTACTATATCATGTGGTTTATTTAAACTTAGATGGGGAGGTATGTACCTCTTGAGTATCATGGATCTTGGAATGACAAAATGGGGCATAGAGTCCCAGTACATGTAAAATTATGGCATTAGATAGGAAGATATTTAGGCTGTTATGTGTGATGGTAGAACTTTCCCTGTTCTCACCATAATTGAATAAGAAAATTACAACTTGACTCAAAACCCTATACAGGACCAAGACTTCAAATACCAGAACTAACCAGAGGCAAACACAAGATTTCTTCCAGGGATTTCTTGTACCATCTTGGGATAAGACAAAGGAATTAATTCCAAGGGTCAATGGAATCAAGTTCCTGGGGACTTAATTACCAGTCAAGCCTAATGACTAATCTCCCTCTTATCTTTACATCTTTTCCCTCTTGTGTTGATAGGGAAAATAGACTCATAACTTTCCTTTTTCATCACAGAACTCTAGGAGATAAAGGCATCAGCTAAATGACATTTATGCATCTCTACCAGGTAAAATAATGCCTATTTTATACATGATTTGCACTTACTACCATGAATACTAATTTGGGAGTCAGTGACCTCTGTACTATTTTTTTAAAAACCCAGACAATAACCGGAGTTGTTAGATTTTCTTGGAACAATGCCATAGGATAGTAATAATGAGTCAAAAAGAAAAAAAAATTATTTAGAGGTCAGGCCCCAGGATCAAATCTGATCCATGTTACTCCATAGTGTTTAGGGGGCTCCAGACCACAGGTTATACTTGAATTTTAGTAAAGCATGTGACCAAATCTCAGCTAAAGTATCATATAGGAACTTCCCTGATTACCCCCAGTCATTAGGATGCTTTCCATGGCCCATTACTTTGTATTCAATTTGTGTATGTTTTACATTCACTCATATTTTAATGTGTTATTTGGTTCCTAAAAGAATGCAAGACTGTTGAACAGAGGGGCTAAATCATTTTTGTTTCTTTGTTCCCTGTACCTAATATAATGTCTGTATATTGTCAGCACTTTTTAAGTATTTGCTGAATGAATAAATGACATGAGAGAATACCAGGAGAGATCTCCAAAAGAAGATATTAATTCTACAATGATAACTAGAACCTTAGAAAATGGAAGAGAGGATTGAAAACATAAGATCCCTAAGTGTGGTTGGACCTATTAAAAGAATTGAAGGAGGAGATAAAAGACTAAAATTAGAATATTTAATGAGAGACTCAACATGAAAATCAGTAAATTAAAACAGAATCTGGAAAACCTTACTGGAGTAAAAAAAAAGTTATAAGAAAATAAATGAAAGGGGTACAACTCAAAAATTAAAGACTATAACAAGGATTTTTAGAGTAAAGTCAAAAGAAATAAAATTGGCAGAATACCAATTGAGACAGAAGTCTTGAAGATAATCTAAGAATTAGACTCTTCAAAAATCATAATGAAACAAATCATAAAATTGTCCAAAACCATCAGAACCTGAAAGGAATCACTGGTGCAACATCGGAGAAAAATCATAGGCTTAATTCACCCCAAAATATGATTGCCAAGTTCAAGATTTTCAGGTCAAAGAGAAAATGTTAAAAGTAATCACAATTAAACAGATCAGATAACTAATTAATTTTAGTCAAAATCCTACTAGACAGATAGGTGGTGCAGTGGATAGAGCACCAATCCTGAAGTCCCCGACTTCAAATCTGGTCTCAGATACTTAACACTTCCTAGCTGTGTGACCCTGGGGAAGTCACTTACCCCAATTGCTTCAGCCAAAAAAAAAAAATCCTATAGCATTCTTAAGAACAGAAAAGAAAAAGAAAAATTGAAATAAATTATTCCAGAATGCATAGGGAAGTGAATTACACCTAAAATTAAGATATCCTAAAAAAACCAAGCATAATACTATAGGAAGTAAGAAGAGAACCAGGGTTCAAAACCTACTTCTAATACTTGCTTTGTGGGTGACTTTAGGACTGTTACCTAACTTCCCTGAGATTCAGTTTCCCCAAATGTAAAATGATGCAGTTGGACAAGACGGTCTTTAAGGTTTCTCCTAACTCTAGATCTATGCTCCTACAAACCTATGATTTCCAAACATTTCCTCTGGAGGAAAATAGAGTTGAATAGTCTTTGAAATATAACCTCTACAGACAAAAGGAAGGTGAGCCAGTCTTAATGGCTCAAAATGACTGGGTGATCCAGCACACTAATCCAGTAATAACAAGAGAATGAGGGTTTTCTTATCCTGTAATTGTTGCTGTTAATTATGTCTCCTAGTTGTTTTCTCATAGGTCAGTATTTCAAAGATCTGTGGTTTGATATTTAGGGGAATCTCTCTCCGACAATCATAGATTAAAACTCTTGCATGCCTTAGCAAGTGATCCTCAAAAGTTTCTATAGCTAAAGAATACTCATCACCCTGTGGCCAGCATAATGGGAAGTAAGCTCTCAGAAATTAGTCAGGCCACTTCTCAGATAATAGACCTCCAAGACATCGTTAAGAAGTCTCTCATAGCATCTGTCCAACTTGAACTCCACAGGCATAAACTTTAAAACTCAAGGTCCCCTCCATTCCAAGATGAAGCATCAAACTCAGATTTAAATGAGCATGCAATTCAGCTTCTGGTGGAGATCTTTCAGAGTTCAGTGTACTACAACACTAGATCCTGGGCTCTCAGGGCAGAAACACCCAGGACAATGCCCCTTCATAACTCCCCAGGCTGTCTACACCCAGGCAAGCATTTAGAGCATTGTTCATCACATTCACTCATGTGATGTGATAGCACCAGAAGGTCTTCAGGGATTATTAATAATAGTAGCTAACGTTTGTATAGTGATTGAAGGTTTGCAAAGCATTTTAAGTGGATGATTTCATTTCATTCTCAATAACTTTAGGAAGTAGGTGCTATCCTTACTTCATTTTGCAGATGAGGAAACTGAAGCCATGAGGGGTTAAGTGACTTTTCCAGGGTCCCATAGCTAATAAATTTCTGATTTAAAATTTAAAATTTCTGATTCTAAAAACTCAGATCTTCCTGAGTCCAAGTCCAATATTCTAACCACTATACCAACCAGCTATTCAAATTTCTGCTACAGGTATGAATCCCCTCTTCAATATTCTCATTGAACACACTCAATTAAAAAGATCTTCCTTCTTTTGAATTGAAAACTTGTACCTCCCAACCCCTGGTCCCTCTGGAGCTTTCCAAAATAAGGCTAATCCCTCTTCTACCTGAAAGTTTTTCAGATATTTTTTGGAGAAAAAAGATCGTATTTATCTCCTTAAATCTTTTTTTTTCCTCCAGGTGGCACAGTTCCAACAACTGTTCCCCATATGACATCATTTCCAGAAATCTCACCATTCTTGTCTCCTTTTTCTAGAAATGCTCCTATCTGTCATGGTTCCTATTTAGATGTGGTACCTAAAATCAAATCCATTTGTGAACATTTCTGAACTCAGGTTCAGCCCTTAAGAATAATTCATTTCCCAATGAATCCAGCTAATCATATAAATGTAGTCACAGAATCACAAAATTGCCCAGTGATTGAGTAGAAAGGGACTTGGAACTCATCTAAGCCAACCATCTTAATTCCCTTAATGTTAGACCTAAGGAGCAAAGGTAGTTGCTTAAGGTCACACATCTAGTAAGTGGCAGAGCCAAGACTCAAACCCCCCTGACTTCAAGCAACACATCTTCTTTACACAGTCTGCCATTCCAACCCAATCTAATCCCATGAGCATTGATTAACTAGATACCTATTCTGCTCCACAGTGGCTCACATCTTCCCGATTCTAAGTTTCATACTCTATCCATGGTACCATTTAGTTGCTGCTAGGACCTGGCTTCTGGTGTGAGGGCTTGCTGAGTCCTTTTCAGGGTTGCTCATCCACTTTTGGTGTCTATCTGACATTAAACTCTCACCTCTTTGTCCTCAGAGGCCAGAATCCAGTGTTGTAGGACATTGAATTTGGAAGGATTTCCAATAAAAGCTGAATTACCCAGCCATTTAAATCTGAGTTTGATGCTTCATTCTGGTATGGAGGAGACCTTGAGTTTAAAAGTTTATGCCTGGGGAGTACAAATCAGACAGATGCTACGAGAGACTTCTTGGTGATGACTTGTAGATCTATTGCCTGAGAAGTGGCCTGACTAATTTCCAAGAGAAATTTATGATTTACAAGCGTTCTCTTTTTAAAACATATTGCCCAAAAAATAGTGTTAAGAACAATGATATAAAATGTAGCTTGAGACACAGAGGCAAAGATGGACAGAGATCAGTCTTTAGAAAGGGATAGCATTTTGAATGATTGCAGTGGGACTGCAAAAATATCCTGTGCTCTCTCCTCAAATCCCTTCACCTTTGGAGCAAGGATTGGAGAAGAAGAAATATAACTGGTAATACTCCCATTCTATTCCTCCAATGACAGGGGCAAAAAAAACAAAACAAAACAGAAGTCCTATGCTCCCAGAAGTCTTGAAGCTTCCCTGTCTGTTTCTAGAGCAAACACCAGCCAGAGGTACATCCCAGCTCTCATTTAAGATAACATCAGTTGAGCAGCATACAGATCTCTAGGCTTATGGGAAATTTCCCCCTCACACTCCCTACCTCCAATCCAAACACCCCCTCTCCAATCTGTCTGTGGGCTCCAAGGCTATGCTTGTAGAAACAGATGTCCAGAAGGTGGCTAGAAGCACTTCATTATGCCTTTCCATCTCAAAAACAGGGAGCTGTGGCTGTTAATGTATTCCTCAAGAGAAAGAAGGAAAGGCAGAACTCTAGCTTCTGTACTTCCTCTCTCCCCGATTAAACCTCAGTGCTGAGGTTAAGATGTCCCATGGTAGAAGGCTGACAGATGGTTTTCACTGAAATTGGCTGGCCTTACTACACCTCGCAGCTCATGTTTATTACCCAAGCAATAAGGCTAATGGAACACAAATCCCTCATCTGTGAGTTAGCCAGCTCTGACTACTGTGCTTCCTCTTCATCAAGGGTCCTTAACCTTGCTAGTGTCATGGACCCCTTTGGCAGTCTGCTGAAGCCTCTGAACTGCTTCTCAGAATAAGATTGTTTAAAGTTTCAAAGTTGAAGGAGATGCTAACATTCAGTGAAAAGTCAGAAAAAAAGGTCAGTGTTTTTCATCCAAGTTTACAGATACCCCCTGAAAGTTGCCCATGGAACATGCATGGAATCCAAGTTAAGAACCCCAGTTCTATAGAAACAGTATCATAAGCTTTTCTGTCCTCAGAAGATGTTTCCAGTTCCAACCCTAACCCGTTTGGGTACTCCCCTGTACCTCTACTATCCCAGAGAGCCATTGGGCTGGTAGAAACCAGGAAGGACATTAGGCTGGTACATAATAATTTGTGGGTTGGGAAATCAGGCAGCTCCACACCACCCCAATGGCCTTGCTCCCCAAGTCAATCTGTAACAGGGCTTCTTAACCTTTTGTATCATGCACCCCTTTTGTAGTCAAGTGAAGCCAGTGGAACTCTTAAAAATCATGTTTTTTAAATATAAAATGCAAAGGGTTATAAAGAAAACCAATTATAGTGAAAGCCAAAACCTAAAGGGGAAAAGTTTATGGACTCAAGGATAAATTCCCCTGCTCTATCACAAGTACAGATTTTGATGTTCTTCTCTCCCTCCTTCCCTCCCTCTTTCCATTCTCTCTCTCTCTCTCTCTCTCTCTCTCTCTCTCTCTCTCTCTCTCTCTCTCTCTCTCTCTCTTCCTCTCTCTTTCTCCCTCCCTCCCTCCATCTGTTTCTCTCTTTGTCTGTCTCTGTCTGTCTTTTTCTCTCTTTCTGTTTTTCTGTTTCTCTGTCTCTGTCCTCTCCTGCTATGTCAATATAAAGGCTTCTTCCTCAAATGTCACAAAATGGAATTTTGTGGAGTCTGTAGAATCTCTACTCTCAAATCAAATCAAACAAATAGTTGTTAAATGTCCAAGCACAGAACACTGTACTTGATACTCAGGAAGATTTGAAAGCTTAAATAAGACATCATCCCCACCCTTAAGGAGTTTACAGCCTAATATGAAGATAAGGTATCAACCCCTCTAGCTATAAGACACAATATCACATGAGAACTGCAATACAGCATAACAAAATTTTGTGTGAAATCTGAGAAAATCCATTAACAACTTTCTTCTCCACCTCTTAGAATCTCAAGCTTCTTTCAAAATCAAATAGCTCCCAAATAAGGACTTTCTTGATGCTCCTACTTGCCAGTGCCTTCTTCCAATCCAAAATTATCTCATCATATTTTGCATGTACTTTGCATATACTTATAAGTATATATACTTATATACTTATGTGTGAAATAGAGGAGGTATTCAAGAAGGACTAGGACCTGTGGTGTATAGCCCTTTTCAAACGTTTCTCAACCATCTTTGGTATTCAGCTCCGACCTGTGGTTCCAAGAAACTGTAGCATTGCAGTGGCCACACCCTGGTAAAATTGTCTCAGCAGACCAGCTAAACCAGGCTGAAGGTGACCAACAGGTCTCAAACCTCTTGGTGAGAGTAGATGATGTTTACCTTAAAAATATGAAGACTTTCCCCTGGAAGAATGGAGAAATGAAAACAAGTTGCTCCAACAGCCAAGAAATAACTGAAGCAAACAATGTAAAATACTCAGAGCTTGGTCAGATACCCAAGATCATTCACTACATCCCAGGCCATTGCCAGAAATCCTGACTTTTGTCCTGCTACTGGACTTGGAGACTCTAGAAGAGAGAGTAAGACTGATAACCGTGTGCAACTTTGCCTCACTTAAATCCAATTCATACACAAGACACTGCTCCAAGATGTCACTGATCCTCTTCAAAAATGAAGAACAAACAATATGTACTTATTTCCTCTAATAGATCCTTGAGGACAGGGACTGTTTCATATTTATATTTGCTTCCTGAACAACTCCACAATGACTGGGACAAAGTGTGTACTTGATGAAGGCTTGTCAGTTGATTGACTGATTGAACTAGATGGATCAAGGAAGACTTCCAAAAACATCGCCTTTGACTTGGATTCCACAGAGCAAGAAAGAATTTCAGTAGGAAAAGGAGGGAAGTGAGAGCATTTTAGGCAGAATAGTACAAACCAAAGTTTAGAGGGAAAAGAATACATAGTTGGGGGGGGGGGAAGAGAAGGATGAAATTTATACAGTTGATTGGACATACAGTGGATGACAACCTTTTTCCTCCAGGACTTTCTACCCTAGGATCCCAAGGTCCTGGGGTTCCTATGAGAGTGGATCCAGCCATGCTTCCTTTTTACTCTCTGCCACTTTTTTGCCAGTTGTGAAATCTGCTGCCCACCCCCAACTCTCTACATGAGAGTGACAAATACCATTAATGAGGATGTCTCCCTGTTTCACATCTTGCTTAAAGAATCATGAAACAAATTTCTCCCTGTTATATTTTCAAACAAATTTCTCCCTGTTATATTTTCAAGGAATCTTTTATGGTTTTAACATCTCCATAGGAGATACCTTATTAGTGTGAAGCATTGACAGCTGTATTTTGCTCTACTGAACAAAATTCTCATTTAGAATCAAGCAATAATATGGGTAATGGAACTTTTTATTCTCTGTATCTTTCAGACAATTCTGTGAATGTAAAGATGTGTTCAGCTATAGAATAGTGTTCATGAATATCCGCTTGATCCTTGGTCTTATCTGCATCAAGGATGCCCTAAGTATGTATGTTAATTATCTTCATATTTTGGAGAGATGAGAAAGTGAACATATGGGATAGCTGTTATTTATGTTCTCTTGATTGCATTTTTTCCAGAAACAATAAAGACTATGATTTTTTGCACCGAGTTTGGTGTTTTTCCCTTTTTCAAATATCTTGACAATCCCTCAACACCCTCAGAATTATCTCATCTCCAGCAGACTTTCTCAGTGGATACTTAATCTAGTACAGCTGTTTCTCTCATTCTTGTTTTCTTTCATGGTATTTCTACTTCATCCTCTGGCACATTGGAAACTATAATGGGAGAGGCTAAATGTGATGGCTGTCAATGCAAGAAAATAGTTATTATAAAAGTCCTAGAAAATCTTTCACATTTTCTGTCTCTGACTGTAACCCTTCTAGTTTCATCTTTAAATGATTATGGGATAATCTGATTTACTTTGATCTACCACTGAATTTTATGTAAATTTGTCTTCCCTTCTATTGCTTCTTATGCTTTTATAAGGTGATACTTCTCATAATCTTCTACCATCTTCCTCCACAAAAATGTTACAAATAAATTTATATTCTTAAAAGATATTACCCTTGACTGTCTTGTGTCTAAAAAACCAAAAACCAAGGATTTGCTGATTAAGTTTTTTTTAAGGATGCTTCAGTCCTCTTTGGTAGCAATCGATTTACATTCCTTAGGAAACAATATTTTGTGTCAGTGATTGTTCTTTTATCCATTTCCCATTTTTCATGTTACCAACTTATTTAAAGAGACTAGCTAGAGCTGCCTCAGTTGAGCCCCATATCTTCTTATTTTAATTCTTTCTTCCAATTTGGTATTGATTTTAGTCTTTGTTCTGGCTAATCTATAATCTCACTATGCATAGACCAGTTGATTTGAAAATGACTGCTGCATGGCTAACCAATTGTTTCTTTTCTGCTAAAATAGAATTGATTTCAATTTTCCTAAAGTTCCATTGGATTCATCACAGCTGCCATTTCTTTACTCTCTCACAGAAAGCATTTGGGCTATACATGTGTAATGTACCCCTCTATAATGCTTGGTCTTTTCGTTTCTTATGTCCTAACTATGACAGATTTTTTTTTCTTTTAACCTCTAAGTTAACCTATGCATTGAAGTTTCTTGGTATTAACATATGTGTTGCTTTAACTCAAGTGTCTTATCAATTCTTCAAAGAATTTTTCTCCCTACTCATTATGTACAACAGATGTTGGCCCAGATACTGCAATTAGCTTCATGTGAATTTTTTTTGGAAATGCTTATTATAAGTACAATAAGTACAATGGGTCACCTCTTCAAAAACAAAGGCTGAACAACAAATATTTATTTATTAAGCACCTACTGTGTGCTAGGCAATGTACTAAAGGTTAGGGATACAAAAGAAGATAACAGACTATCCCTTTCAGGGAGCAGAGGAATCTAATAGGGAAACAATATGCAAACAAATATATATAAAGCAAGCTATATATAAGATAAATAGGAAATAATTGACAAAGAAAAGGCACTAGAATTAAGAGGTGGGGTTGCCTTTGGATGCCCAAGAGAACCACCTCTACCAATTCCTTTTTCAACCTCTCCATAAGAGAACCTGTGAATTAATCTTCCACTTGCCTACAACTTTTTTGTTTTCTGTTTTAATGTGTACGTGTAGGAAGTCACGATTGATAGGAACTTTCCTTTCTGTAGTAAATTTTAGTCAATAGTCTTTGGACAAGGATGTCATAGAGTACTAACAGTGAAATTAATGTTGATAGAGGGTCTAAAAATTGTGTAATTCTCAGCATCCTCTGCCATTGTCATTATCTCTACAGAAGAGAAAGAAGACTGAATAGAGTTGGGAGCCATTTTGTATTTTTCTTTGCTTCGTGGGTGGCCATGATGGAATAAAGACCCTAGTGCAGACATATTTTGTTATGCTTCTAGCGAGTTTGACATAACTACAAAGGCCTGTGGATAGATGAGGAATTTCTAACCTGAAGAAAATGGGAAAATACATTCCCATGAGAAAGCATATTATGTCTAGACAGAGCAATTGGGATCATCTGTTTAATTTGAACTGTTTTGTCAGAATCTCCCAATCACAACTTTACCACTATATGCCCCTAACCATGCCTTCATCAATCTCCTAATTTTGTATAAACTTATCCTAACATCCCCATTTATCTTTCAATTCTATAATCTCCATTCATTCTTTGTCTTCTCAATCCAGCTATAAAACTTTTATTGGTCAGTTGTACTCAGCTTGATTACCATGACTATGAAACCTTATTTTTCCATGGTCCAGTGGTCAATGCTGGGTCTGGAGTCCAGAAGACTTAAATTTAAACCCAGCCTCAGGCATTTTCTAGCTGTGTGACCCTGGGAAAGTCACTTCATCCTTTCTGCTTCAGTTTCCTCATCTGTCAAATGAGCTAGAGAAAGAAACCACTCCAGTATTTTTGCCAAGAAAATCCCAAATGGGCACACAATGAGTTAGACATGACTCATGATAAAAACAATTATTAAAATCATGGTCCATTCAGCCCTTTTTGTAGTGGCTAAAAACTGGAAACTGAATGGATGTCCATCAGTTGGAGAATGGCTGAATAAATTGTGGTAAATGAATATTATGGAATATTACTGTTCTGTAAGAAATGACCAACAGGATGATTTCAGAAAGGCCTGGAGGGACTTACATGAACTGATGCTGAGTGAAATGAGCAGGACCAGGAGATCATTATATACTTCAACAACAATACTATATGATGACCAGTTCTGATGGACCTGGCCATCCTCAGCAATGAGATCAACCAAATCATTTCCAATGGAGCAGTAACGAACTGAACCAGCTACGCCCAGAGAAAGAACTCTGGGAGATGACTAAAAACCATTACATTGAATTCCCAATCCCTATATTTATGCCCACCTGCATTTTTGATTTCCTTCACAAGCTAATTGTACAGTATTTCAGAGTCTGATTCTTTTTGTACAGCAAAATAACGTTTTGGTCATGTATACTTTGTGTATCTAATTTATATTTTAATATATTTAACATCTACTGGTCATCCTGCCATCTAGGGGAGGGGGTGGGGGGGGTAAGAGGTGAAAAAATGGAACAAGAGGTTTGGCAATTGTTAATGCTGTAAAGTTACCCATGCATATATATCCTGTAAATAAAAGGCTATTAAATAAAAAAAAAGGAAAAAAATCATGGTTCATTTCTCCCTTTGTGGCTACAAGTTATAATAAAGCCAATAAAATGCACAATATTGAGTCAGTTCTTCAATACAATGGCCCAAAGAATTTATTTACTACCTATGGATGACAAGACTTTCTCTACTTAACTAGTCTAGTCCTAATACCTATTAAAAATAGCAAGAATCAACAAATCCACACTGACTTTTATAATATTTTAACAAACAAAGTTCTCTGAATAAAAGGAAGGAAGGAAGGAAGGAAGGAAGGAAGGAAGGAAGGAAGGAAGGAAGGAAGGAAGGAAGGAAGGAAGGAAGGAAGGAAGGAAGGAAGGAAGAAGAAAAAGAAAAAGAAATCAGAGATTGTCTGTTGTAAGACTATTTCATTATTAGCCTGAGTGTCAAATTCAAGAGGGACCTAACCTCCATAACTATCTTTCTCATTTCTTCAATCTGCTCCAAGAAATGCCTTGACCCTTTTTAGTGGATCAGCTTCAACATGATCCAGAAGAGTCCTGTTCTGGGGTCATCTAGAATGTTCACTCTCATTCACCTCACCTAACCCACAATCTCCTCCAAAACCTTCCTGATAATATTTATTTACTTTGACCACTTAATCAAAGATAGCATTGAACCTTTAATACTTCCCTCTAAAAGAGCATCTAATTTGGTTTTAAAAATGTAAAAACATCTCCCCTAGAAAAACTAGTATCCTGGTTTTTTGTCAGCTTGTTTTTAATGCACTAATCCACACATCTCTGAGGTAGACCCCTGTGGCCGATCCCAGGCTAGAAAAACAAGGTCTCTCTACCCTGTTTAATCACTCCCAGTCTTCTCTCCTGCTGGAAAAGCCCTAGGAGACATAACAGAAATGGTTTTTGTGCCCAGTTTTATCAGGATTTTAGAGAAGAGGGAGCATGGAAGCAGGTTAATCATTTCCCTCCTGGGCAGACCCTAAGCTTAGGTGTTAAAGGCAGTCAGCTTCATGCAGCTAATAGGATGACACAGTACTCTCTCAGGGTCCTCTCCATCTCCTGCCAGTTTGCACCACCACTACCAATACCACCCCACCTCCACGCACACCCACAAAAGAAATTTTGAGGAAGGCATTAGAAAGGCTTTTATATAGGATTTTAGGATTTTAGACCCCCTAAATCCTATTTAGGATTATTTTGCAACTACAACAATACCATACTGTTTGTCCTTCCTATATTAACAAATATCAATATTATTCATAATTCAAACCAAATTGGGAGAAATTTTGTCTCCTATTCATTCTTCTATATTATGTTTTTACTCATTTTTCTCCTTAAAAAACACCTATAGCCAATATTTGGGAGTTGCTAATCATTATGCAAGCAATCAGATGAGAGAAACTGTAGCAAATTAAGGTAAGATATGTTTAAATTGATATCATTTGTTAAATAACAGTTCTGAAGATGTAGTACAATGAATAAAGAGCCAGACCTGGAATCAGAAAATCATCTTTATGAGTTCAGATCTAGCCTCAGACCCTGTATAATCCTGGGCAAGAAACTTAACCCTGTTTGCCTCAGTTTTCTCCTCTGTAAAATGAGTTGCAGAAGGAAATGGCAAACCACTCCAGTATCTCTGCCAAGAAAACCCCCAAATGATTAAATAACCACAACATATTATACAGAATTATTGCCATCTGGTATTCTTCTTTGTTGGTTTCCAACTTGATCATTAAATCTAAACTGCTCTCTTCAAAGTTACCAATGATCTCTTAACTCCTGATCAAATGGACTTTTTCAATCCTCATCTTTCTAGACTTCTCTGTACTCTATGACACTGTTGTCTTCTCCAACTGCCTATTAGCCATCTCAAACTGAATATCCCATAATCATTTTAATCTTAACATGTCCCAAATTAAGCTCTTTATCTTTTTCCTTAAAGTGGGGACACTTCTAAATTTTCTTATTATTATCAAGAGTAGCATCATCTTCCCAATTACCAAGGCTCACAACCTACACATCATCCTCAACTCCTTATTATTTCTCGCCCCCTATATCCAATCTGTTGCCACAACCTGTAGATATACCTTTGTAACATCTCTCCTTTGTGTCCCTTCTCTCCCCTGACATTGTCACCACCCTGGTGCAGGTCCCCATCACCTCATGCCTGGGCTACTAGAATGGCCTTCGGCCCTCAATTCTTTTTCCACTCTAATCCATGCTCCACTAAGCTGCCAAATTAATCTTCCTAAAATTCAGATTTGACCACATCACCCCTAATTCAATAAACTCCATTGACTCCTTATGACCTCTAGACTCAAATATAAAATCTGCTATTTGGTATTCAGAGTCCAGTACAACCTGTTTTTCTCCTACTTTTCCAATCTTCTTACACCTTATGCCCCTACCTTCCATATACTCTGAAGTCCAGTGACAGTGACCTTGCTGTCCTTTGCACACACATATTCCACTTCCAGACTCTGGGCATTTTCACTTGCTGTTCTCTTTTGCCTAGAACACATCTCTGCTTCTTGGCTTCCCTAACTCCTTTCACATCCCAACCAAAACCCCATCTTCTATAAGAAACCTTTTCTTACTTTCCTTAATGTTCATGCCTTTCTTCTACTGAGCATCTCCAATTGATTATATATATATGTATATATACATATACATATATGTATATATATGGATGTATGGATTATATATATTTGTTTGCATGTTATATCACCCATTAGACTGTGAGTACTTAAAGAGCAGAGACTATCTTTTGCCTTTTTTGTATCTCCAGTGATTAGCAGACTGTCTGGTGCTTAATAAATGCTTACATGGCTGCCTTTACATTCCTGAGTTGCTTAGAGAAGTCTTTGCTATTTACAAAGTTAAAATCCTATCAAGAATGGCCTTTTGAGAAGAAAAATGGAGTCAATTTATAGACCCTCACTTCCCAAGAAAGGAGAGATAACAGAGTTTCACATAACCTGTCAAAGTTTTTGAGTAAGGTAAGAGTCAAGTCATTGATACAATCCTATGTCCACTCAATTTTTGCCTCTAAGAGAATCTGCTAACACATCTCCAACTCACATTTGAGAGAGACCTTTTTCTAAGAGGAATATACTCCTTCCAAGCTTCTACATCTCACAAAATGATCTGAGAGTGGAGCATTTGTATAACAAAGATGGTTGACATGAAACTTGATGTATGGGCCCAGGAAAGAACACAATCTCCCCTTCAGAAGTACCTGGGAGAAAAGGGCAGCATGTCCTTAGTTCTTCATCTAAAACCAACTAACTATAGCTTCATTCTTAAATAAACTTCACTAAGATATGTGTCTTTACAGCACATAGCTAGTCTGATATCCCAACCAACTTAACCGTATAACCACTCATTTAAAGAGTATTTTACTACAAAATTTTAAGGAATGGTCAGGAGAGACCAATCATCTCTTCAGTTTACAGAAGTTCATCAGCTCTAGAACTTTTTCTCTCCAGTTGTTAGGCAAATGACTCTCATAACTATGGGTTCTTGCAATAATATTTTCCCCAAGTTTAACCCAAACCTTGAATGAGCTAAGCCACAGGAACCAGTAGCAAGATTTTTCCCCCCTGTAATTGAACCCGAGTTTTAGACCAGACAGATGTCCAATCTGTATCTAACTTATACTGACAAAAGTATCAGGCACTTTTTCACTAATAAAACTTTAGTTCTAGCTTTTCAAGGGATGGCAATTTGGTAGATAAAAGCACCAACCTGGTCTCCAGAAGATCTGAGTTCAAATTTATCCTGAGATACATACTAGCTATGTGAGTCTAGGCAAGTCATTTAACTTTCTCTTCATCTGTCCAGGTGGGAATTGGACTAAATGATTTTGGAGGCTCTTTCTAGTTATAAATCCTTGTCTGTTGGAGGACTGCCTCCTGGCCTGCTTCTTTTTTATTCTCTGTAACCTACATAGCCAGTGTTGAGCAGGCAAAAGATGTTCAGTACTTGTTGCTGGCTGACAAAAGAATTCCCCACGAGGTTTGGTGGCCATGAGTGCCAATCCTCATGACAAGAGTAACTACCAGCCCTTGAATGGAATCATAATTTCCATGCTCCAAGTATCAAGTGGGATTGGTTGAAGAGTTGTTGACCTTCCTCCAGAAAATGCCAATGTAACAGAATGGATGTATCTGTAGCTATTTCAATTAATGCAAATGTCTCATGTTTCCCAAGAAGAGCTCTCTTAGATTCATTTCCTTAGCTGTATTAAAGATTCATTCTCTTCATCTCACTGATTGACTCCATCTGGGCATTTAAATAAGTATTTAATTAGGTAATTGTCCTTAAAATCACAACGTGTTCATATCTAGGGCCCAATGTCCCCCATAGATTGAGGATAGATTGTGAGGTCCATAAACTTGGATGAGAAAAAAAAAACATTTTTTCATTTCAATTAAACAAGTTTCCTTTACACTTTATGCACTTTAATTTTTATATTTAAAAACCATGATTGGGGCAGCTAGGTGGTGTAGTGGATAGAGCACCAGCCCTGAAGTCAGGAGGACCTGAGTTCAAATTTGTCCTCAGACTTAACACTTAACACGTCTTAGCTATGTGACCCTGGGCAAGCCACTTAACCTCAATTTCCTCAGGGGAAAAAATGAAACAAAAAAACATGATTGTGAAAAAGGGTTCATGACATTAAGAAATCCTAATCTAGTCGAAGTCCTGGATGTAATCTCCAAAGAAGGCTCAAAGAGGAAATAATTTGCCCAAAATAAAAGTTCTTTTGGTGGCAGAGCCAAGACTATTACTATTGACAATTTTACATAATACTCTGTAAATAATAATATCCTTGCCTTAAATAACCCCAGTAGTAAAAATATTGGGGGCAAGTGGGGACAGTTTAGGACACAGAGCAGCAGACCTGGAGTCAAGAAGCTCATCTTCCAGAATTCAAATCTGGCCTCATTCCTGTATGACCCTGGGCACATCATTTAACCCTGTTTTGTCTCAGTTTCAGAGCTGGAATTGGAATTCAGGTTCCTATCTCCCCCCTCAGAACTACAAGCAAGAGAGTCACCATTCCAACTGGAATTCTTTCTACGACACCATATTGTCTCTCTGCGTGTCTCCGGACTAATATCTTGAATTAAGTGTTTACCAACCTAATATAACCCATATCTTCCAGATGTGTTGTCTTCCTTGTTAGAATGAGTGTGCTTCTTGAGTGCAAGGACTGTCTGTCTTTTCTACTTGTACCTCCAGGACTTAGCACAGTGCTCTGCATATAATATGTGCTTAATAAATTCATTCATTCACTTTGAATGTCAACTTCTGTGGACAAAAGCCCCATATTCCCTAAAAATGCTCTGGTCGAGCTGAGCAAAGTGCCTTGAAAAAAACATATACTCCATAAATATTTATTGAAGATGAAGAAAATGATGAGACAGAGGAGAAAGATCTCTCTTACTAGGTGTAAATATGACAGGGACCACTTCAGTGCTCTGAATGTCAGAATGAAGCCTAGAAAGACATAAAGAACTCCACAAACTTTGGGGAAAGTTGGCAAGTTCCAGGGTGCATTTAAATGTGAGGTACACTGTGGCATGATGGCAACAACATGGAATTGGGAATTAAAAGTCCTAGATTTAAATCCTGGCTCAGTACTTGTTATCTGTATAATAGGATGGCTACACCACTAAGGAGATATAGAGCCAGACTTTCAATCCAGGAAGACCCAGTTCAAATCCTGTCTCAGATATTTCCAAGTTGTGTGACTCTGGACAAGAACTTAACTTCTCCTGAGTTTTCTCATTTTTAAATGGAGATAATAATAGCAGTTATCTGCTAGTATTGTCATGAGAACAAATGAGAAACTATATATATAGTACCTATAAGTTATTATTATATAATGTTATATATTAAAGGTATTATGTACTTTTCTATCATCTCAAAATCATTAAACTGGCTGGATGAGACTTTGAGGTCCCTTCCAGTTGTAAATCTGTGATTTTAATGCTGCCTGTTCACTTGGGTCACAGAGATCACTTAATCTAAACCCCCCATTTTTCAGATGAGGAAACTAAGGCTCCGAGAAGTGACTTACCCAAAATCACACAGCTAGTAATAATCTGTACTCCCTAATCCAGAACTCTTTCCATTTTATCATCTCTTACCTCCCCAAGCTCCTTCTCTCCCAAACCCTCTGTCCCTTGGGATGGGATGTCTGCAGCAGCCAAGAGAGGAAACTGAAGCGAATCTGTGATACTTTGAAAGGAAAAAGAAAACAAATATATTCTGAAAACAGATGGTGTCTGAAAAAGAAAGATTGGCAACAAACAGCAGGGCAGAGTTGGGGAAATGGTGCCAGAAAGAAAATAGCCCAAAGAAGATGGTAATTAAATCCAGAGTTGGAGATTTCCAAGGGAAGAGCAGAAGCTGAGATGCCCTGTAAGGTCTCTTGCAGTAAGCCTCTTCTATCTGAGTCATTCCATTTCCCTACCTTCTCTAGGAAGTCTAATAGCTCTGTGTTCTGGAGGGGTGATTATAAGAACATAGTGATGTTTATTCTGAGCCCAGGTGTTCCTCTTTCTCAAACCCCTTTTCTCTCAATCCCAACTTTCCTTCCTTCTAGAAGGACTCTGGATGTTGAGTCTGCATTCTTTCCTATGCTCTTCGTGAACAGAAAAATCTGAGTCCATTGAATCCAATGTTCTCCTTTAATCAAGAAGGAAATTTGGTCATCCTGTTTACCATGTAGTGGCCTATGAGTCAATTCAAGCTTCAGAACCAAGGGAGAAGGGAAATAGTAGGGGACCGAGAATTGAAACATGAAGGCTTAGAGGAGGCTATAAAGCCTCAAGAATATTATTGGTTCTTTTTTATATAAATTTGACTCAATTCCCTCTCTGTTTAAGAAATAAGGCCTTATCAGAGAAACTTGCTTCAAAATTCTTTTTACATACATACATTACATTTAAAATACAATTAGTAATATTCCCCAAATTAGTAGGAGAGCAATTATGTGAATACTGCAATGACAATGACCTGACTCAATTTCCAAAGAAACACTTTATACATATAATTTAAAACAACTGGCTTTAAGAAATTATATAAGTATTAGAATAAGAAAAAAAGAAGAAAGAGCAGGATAAGGAGGATTCAGACAAACTAGGTGAAAAGGATGAAGAATCAGATAAGAATGGAGTTAAGTATAATTCTGAGTGTGGTGTTTCACTGAGGAGAAATTAGGGCATTCCCCATCCCCTGACCTACCTCTCTCAATTAACCCTTCATGGGTGGAGGGAGAAGGAGGAGGGGGAGAGGCAGTAACACATTCAGCACCACCTATGAAGCAGCCTATGACAAGATTACAAAAGGCATTAGTTAAAGCAAAAAAAAAAAAAAAAAGACAGGATATATCTGATTTGATAAATGCATACCCTGTGATTGAAGAGTTTGACTCTTCAGGTCAACAAAGGAGAAGATACACTCCTTTTGATTTGGAAAAAATTAAGGATTTGAAAAAGGGTTGCACTCTTTATGGGGCTACATCATCTTACATTAAGATGTTACTAGAGAATTTGGCCTATAAAATCTTAACCCCTAGTGATTGGAAATCTATAGCAAGGACATGTTTAGAACCTGGACAAAACTTGTGGCTTTTGGAGTATCATGAATTATGCAGGCTATAAGCCCAACACAATAAGCAAACTGGAGTTAATATACAAATCACCTTTGACAAACTAGCAGGTGAATGTCAGAATGAAGACAATTCTGCACAGATTAATTACTTCATAGTAGCAAATTGCTACTGCTGCAATAAAAGCTTGGGGTTCCCTCCCAGGAAAAGATCAAGGGGAAACCTTCACAAAAATAGAGCAAGGTCCCAAGGTCCCAATGAACCCTTTGCTGATTTTGTGGGATGTTTGCAAACAACTGTCACAAGAACCATTGGAGAAAATGCATCTACAGAAATTATGATAAGACAACTTGCTAAAGAAAATGCTAATGAAGTTTATAGAAGAATTATATGGGAACTACACAAGGATGCTCCTTTGGAGGAGATCATAAGATGCTGTGCCACAGTGGGCACAACTGCTTATTATACCCAGACTTGGATGAACATGGAAAGACAGGGTCTCTCTTAGCAAGAGACTTCTGAGAGACTCACTGATGTTTTCAGTGTGGAAAAATTGGACATCTGAGAGCTCAATGTAGGTATAGAGATCAAGTGAGAAAATAGGGTGAGAGAAGACTTAAAACCCTATGTCTAAAATGCATCCAAGGTTTCCACTGGGCCTCTGAATGTAGATTGACCCAGAGAAATGAGAGGCAGGGCCCAGCTCCAAGATCTCGTGGTTATACCTTTAGAAGTTTGGGACTCTGATGTGATCATTCAGCAAAAAAGCAATCAGATGGCAGAAAGGGATTACAATTGGGGAGAATATAGGCTTTTTAACCCAACAGAAGGACAGTGTCCAGTGCAAGCAGCTCCAATATAATTGCCAAGTGATGAGGAGAAAGCTAGAAAGTGGTAAATAGAAGGGACAAGATGGTTAACTAGATAGAGAGAAAGGATTTGCTTGTATTTCTACAGATGGGGTGCTAACAAGCACCTGGAAAGAGACAGAAAAAGAGAAAAACCTTGAAACAAAGGAAAAGACCAAAAAACATCTGACACTGAAAGAGCATGGCTGATAATGAGACTGTTAAAGAACTTTAAAACCAGAAGGAATCATTGGATTCCCTGAGATGAAAAATTGTTGATAAAGACTGTTGCAAACAATACTATATGATGACCAGTTCTGATGGACCTGGCCATCCTCAGCAATGAGATCAACCAAATCATTTCCAATGGAGAAGTAATGAACTGAACCAGCTACGCCCAGCAAAAGAACTCTGGGAGATGACTAAAAACCATTACATTGAATTCCCAATCCCTATATTTATGCCCACCTGCATTTTTGATTTCCTTCACAAGCTAATTGTACAATATTTCAGAGTCTGATTCTTTTTGTACAGCAAAATAACATTTTGGTCATGTATACTTATTGTGTATCTAATTTATATTTTAATGTATTTAACATCTGCTGGTCATCCTGCCATCTAGGGGAGGGGGTGGGGGGTAAGAGGTGAAAAATTGGAACAAGAGGTTTGGCAATTGTTAATGCTGTAAAGTTACCCATGCATATAACCTATAAATAAAAGGCTATTAAATTTTTAAAAAAGCAAGATAATAAAAAAAACAGATTAAAAGCATTTTAACTGGTTGTTAAATATTTACCAGAATACCCTTGCCTAGAAGCTTTTACTAAACATGAGAGAATATTTTGAAATACAAAATTTTCCAAAGCAAAAGACATAGGCTTATAAATAAGAATGATACATTCTGCAAAGTTGAAATGGCAGGAAAATGGCAAGAAAATGGACCTTTATTCATATATCTGATAAAAAGTCTAGAGCTGAGTAGAAACTTGGAAATGCAAACAAATCAGTCACATTATTTGAGCTTGTGGAAGGGAAATTGCTAACAATTATGTAGGAAAGAAGAAACAAATGTCTCTTCAGAACTTTGTCTTCAAAGGGTACTGAGGGGGGTTAAATAAGAAAAACAGAGAACTTCAGATGGATTTGTTATGTTCTGTGCATTTTCAAAAAGGAAATAAAAATGAGGGTAAAAGGAACATTAATGTAATGGAAGGAAGAAGGGGGTAGAACATCCTATTTTTGTAATTAGGCTAAGTGAAAAGAATAATACACAATCATGGAAGAAGGGGGAGGGAGAACAAAATTCAGATAAACTTCACTCTTATTGAGCTGGAAAAAGGAAAGTTGAGCGCACACACACAAAATGATTTTGGTATGAAAATACATTAAATTTTTGATGTATTTGAAGAGGAGGAATAAAGAAGCATGATAACATGGAGGAGGGAACAGTCACAAGCAAAATAAACCTTAACCTCAGAGGGTGGTTCCTGAAAGAAAAAAATGAAGAAGGAATGACTGAGTCTGAATTCAGAAAAAAGAGAAGGGACAATGGAATGGGAAAAAGATAACAAATATCCATCTAAAACATTTTTTTATTTAACCTCCTCAATGCCCTTTGAAGATATTAGGGTTTTTTAAAACAAGCAAGTAATGAACAAGAGTTTATTAAGCTCTTACTACGGACCAGGAACTCTGCTAGTCTTCAGACTACAAAGACAAAGAATGAAACAATTCAAAACAATATAGAAAATGTTAAATTAGGAAGGGTGCTTAGGTCACCAAGACATTAGGGTTTTGAAGGGACCTTTGTTTATATGTGTGTAGGTAGATAGATAGATAGATAGATAGAAAGATAGGTGTGTACATATATACATGCATATACATATATACATGCATATACATATTTGTAATATTTGCATCTTCAACATAAGCATTTATTTTCACCTTGGAAATCAATAAAAATATATAAATAGATGTATATGCATCTGATATATATATCTGTATTCCTGGCATTGATCAAATTTCTTCTCTTTAACCACTTTCTTTGTAAGAAAGGAAACAGTATAAAAGAATACAATCAGAAAAATAAAGTTAAAATCATAATAATATAATAACTGGAAATTGAGAAGGTAGTCAGGATATGAAGTATTGTTGAATAAAAATGGCATATAAGCATAATGTAATATTATTGTTCTATATGAAATCACTTTTTAAAAAACAAACTTTGGATAGCCTTAGGATGAATTGTTTATATAGAAGAAAATGAGCAAATTTTTACTCTACTACAACATTATAAAGCAAAACAACTTTATGAAAGACTGGGAAGTCTGATCAAAGCAATGACCTACCACAACACCGAAAGACCAATAATAAAGCATTCTACCCACCTCCTGGCAAAGAGGTCATAGATAGAAAGATAGACAGAGAGACAGACAGACAGACAGATAAACAGATAGATAGATGTATTACTTACATATGTATACACATATATTATACTATTTTTTGTTCATGGCCACTATATACATTTTCTCCTTGACTGCTTATTTGGGTTTTTTTTCTTTTTTAATGAGAGGAGGTATTTTGGGGGAGAGGGACAGGACTAGTAATAATGATAGCCAAAAAGGGGAAGAAAAGAATAAAAAGAATTTTTTCACATACAAGGAAGTTCAAAAAAAAGGCACGGATAAGTAGGACAGCTTTGAAAGTAACATGCTGAATTTCTTACCTAATTTAAACAAAGAAATTGTATTGGATAGTGATTCACAGGTATTATATACTTCTTTATGTGCTTCTTTATAAATGGAATTACTCTGTGCGTGTATATACATATGAAGTTCAGAATAAAAATAAAGAGAAAGAACAAAAGATGTATAAATTAAGGCATTAAGCTTAACCAGACCAATAATTTGGATAATGAATACAATAAAGGAAAGGAAAAGAACATATCAGAACTCTGATCCAGGTAAAGCATGATCTTCACTCCAAAGAACTACTTCCCTTTACTTAGCATAGAAGGGGTGGACTGAAAGTGAGAAATCAGATACAGGTTACTTAAGATTGCCAATATATTAGTCTGTTTGTTTACAACAAAGAATTCTTTTGAGAGATGGAGGTGGAATCATTGGAAAGAAGCAATAATGATTTTGGTCAATTTTCAAATCAATATAAGACTTATTTTAAAGAGTACTCAAAATAGGTGAAGACAAATAAATAGTTTCAGAAGAGGAAAATAGTTTCAGAAGGACTAGATGGGGAAAATTTCAACATTAATGAAGTTAAGAAGCTATAAAACCTACTTAGTAAAGGACCAAAGGTCCTTTGAATATCCTCCCAACTGCCTAAAACTAGCAAATTGCTAGGACTTTATACCACTCAATGCCAGTCATTTTTTCCATTTCCACTATCCAGTATCTCCATTTCCAATAAGGTAACATTTGCCCATCAAGTCATGGCTTCAGAAGTGTTTTGAGATCTCTCCCTCAGGGACACATATGATCTTGGTACAGGCTGTGACAATGCCCTCTTTTAAAAAAAGATTCTTACAACCTAGTATTCTGAACTGAATCTCAAATACAGCTCTGTTCACACTCTGTAATCTTGCTGTACTTGTCCCAGCAGGGGAAAAAGATGATTGTGTGGCTCTGATCTAGGATTACTAACTGGGCATAGACAAGTCAATGCGGCATCCTCCTCATGAGCCATTCTCCTGCTGTTCCCCGCTTCTGCACTTTCACAGCCTAGACTGTCAATTCTATAAACGGCTTGGAGAGCTGAATAAATCGGGGGCACTGGAGCTTCTGTTGAGACCACCAGAAACTCATTTTAGTTGTGACCCAAAACAGATTTATAGCGCTTCTCAGATTAACAGTTAAAAATGTTTTCCTCCTCAGCCCCGGGGGCATTAAAATGATGTATGAAGCAGGGAGAATATTAAATCTTCAGTACTTTCCAAGATGTGAATTAAACCACAGTACCTCCTTAGCCACTCTCTCTAAATGAGTTGGAGATTTATTATTAACTTGTCACTGTAACATACTCATCAAAACAACAAGCAGTGCTGTGGTTAGAACTCCCAGTGTTGCTCCAGGTGTTGATGGCAAGGCAAATTTTTGTGCAGAAACTTAAAATTTCCCTTTTTCCCTTTGCAGAAGCATTGCATGGGGGATTTGTTTTTCAATTGTCACTTCTTTACTACATCTACGTATATTTATACATTAGGAAGAAGGGGGTTAGACGTCAACTATATATTATCTTTACTACTTGAAAGGGAAATGCCATCCCATTTTCATCTCCCACACCCATCAGCTTATTCAATTCAATAAATACATATTAAACACTACTCTGTGCTAGAGCCTGAGCCTATAAAAACATAAAGAAACATTTCCTTTTTGAAGAGATTACATTCTTCTAGAGAGATACAACATGAACGCAGGTCGATACAAAATATATACGAATACAAAATCATTTTAAGACCAGAGAAAGGGTAGAGAGGAATCAGATAAAGTCTCATGTAGGAGATCACAGTTGATTTGGTGTGTTGAAGATTGTTAAGGATGCTAACAGAGAGAGTTAAGGAGAGGATGCATCCTAAACATGGGCAATCTTTTGTGCAAAGGCACAGGATGAAAATTGGAATGTAGTGTCTGGAGAAAGGCTAAGAGGCTAGTCCAAGACTTCTGAATTCCTTTGGGAGACTTAGAAAAGAAGGGTATAAATGCAGTGTATGTGGACCAAGAACAGGAAAGTCACTAAGTTAATAAACATTTATTAAGCACTTACTATGTGCCATGCACAGTGCTAAGTACTAGGGATGCAAAGAGAGGCAAAAGAAAAAAAAAGTTCACAACTGAGCTCTGTCCCTGAAATAATTAGTTTTCCTTCCCTGGGTTTTTTGCCACAGCCTGTCTAGAAAAGGTAAGACCAAAGACCCACGAGAAAGCAGAGAAAAAAGCAATACAGTGAAGAAGGGTGGTTAGAGTTTATTTGAATGAAAATTTCTGAGTTGAATAATGATAATAGCATATCTGGACATCTCATTACTACCTCCCAATTTTATAAAGGTCTAAAGACCCTTTCCCTGTGCCCCGTCTCCCACCTCTGCTGCCCCCTAGTATTTCACTCCCTATCTTCTTCTCTGTGACTGTTAAATTATTCGTCATATACATGGCTGGCCGAATAGTGAAGCATATGAAATTTCAATTATATTTTCTCAGAATGGCTGCCCATTTGTTGATCTGTCACAGGGGGAAATCACTTTTGCCAGTTTCAATTAAAGGACCTTTTTTTCAAAGACATCATTTTTATTTTTTTAAAGAGTAGTTTTCTGATCATTAGCATCAATTATTTATAAGGGTAATGTTCAGCATTCAATCTGCATTCATTCCAGAGCACATAAATCTCTCATGGCTCATGGTGTAACCTTATTTTATATCATACTTTCAAAGGACTAAGAAAGGTATATACACTATTAGTAAATCAGAATGAATAGAAAAGCACAGAAAAGGAGCAATGAATTTTCATGTGCATATAATTCATTATGTTAAAGAACTACAAGAAAGGCAGGGTGGGGCTTAGAGTCAAGTCTTGGGTTCAAATGTCACTTTTGACTAAATGACTTGGTCTCTAAGTATAGTTTATCTATCTGAATTAGATTATTCAATGCTCATCACACATGCTCTGAATTTTTCTTATCCTCATAGCTTTGATTGTGTTGTTGCTTCCATTTGAAATGCCCTTCTCTACCTCTAGAAATCTTACACATTCTCCAAGACTCAATCAAAAGTTACTTCTCTCTCCTCAAATCTCTTTGTGTTCTCTCTTTCCTTTTAATTCCCAGAGCAGGTTCTTTTTCTGTTCTGTCCCTTTTTCACAGTACATTATAGACTAGTTTGGACCACACGCATTTTTGTACTCATTATTCCCTTCAAATCACCTCAATAGAGTCTTTCCTCCTCGCCCCAGGCTCAAAGGATAAAGTATCAAAAGAGATAGTTTCAGAAAAACTTGGTAAAATGTATGAATTGATGAAGCCTGAAGTGAGCAAAAGCAGCAGAAAAATCTCACAATAATTACAACATTGTCAAGCAAAACGATTTTGAAAGAATTAAGAACTTTGATCAATGCAATGATCAACAATGCATCCAAGAGACCAATTATGAAGCACGCTGCCCACTTCCTGACAGAAAGAATGGACTAAAGATATAGAAGATGACATATATTTTTGGCCACAACCAATGCAGAAATAAATTGCTTGAATATGCATAATATTATAAGGGTTTCATTTTCCTTTTTTTTAATGTGGGGGAGGGAAAGAAAAAAACAATGCTTGTTAATTTCAAAATAAAATAGAGAAACTCCCATAAGTGAAAATTTATAAAAAGGCATAATTCTGATGAGAAATAAATGAAAGAGTTGTCTAAAGATACCTGTGTGGATAAAAAAGGAACTTAACCATTAAAGATACTGAAAACACATGAAGATTCCATCCAATAATTCAACAAGCATTTTTAACCACCTTCTTTGGGAATAGGATTGTGCTAGACTTTGGGTCAGCACGATAATTTTTTAAAAAAGCAATCCTTGTTTTCTAAGAGCTTATACTCAATTAGCAGAATATAAACACACATAGAGATAAATAAATACAAAGCAATTTGGGGGGAGTTAGGGCAGCTAGGCGGCACTGTGGATAGAGAATAAGGCCTGAAGTAAAAAGACTCATCTTCCTTGGTTTAAATCTGGCCTCAGACATTGACTCACTGTGTGACCCTGAGCAAATCACTTAATTGCATTTACCTCAGTTTCCTCCCTGTAAAATAAGCTCGGCAAGGAAACAACAAACCACTTCAGTATCTCTGCCATGAAAACCCTAAATGGGGTCATGAAAAGTCAGATGTAACTAAAAAAAAACCTAAACTTCAACAGGGATAGAAATAAGTGTTAAGACCACTGAAGCTGGAAATTAGCACATTGAAGTTAGCAAGGAAAGTTAAGGACTACAAAGAGTGTTTGGGGGTTACTTCAAGCTATGGTGAAGAAAAGAGGAGAATTAAAACAAGGATAAGAGTGTTGCTTGAAGTAGATGGAACAAAGATAACTGATGGCAGGGAAAATGCAGACTTGCTCAATATTTTGCTTCTGTTTTCTCTGCCAAAGAGAATGATTTATGGGCTAGAAAGAACAACACACACATACAAAAAATAGCTAATAGGTATTTGATACTCAAACTAAAATGGAAGATAATAAGAAAGCAACTAACTTCTCTTGTTAAGTTCAAGTCATCAGACCCATGACTTGAATTTCAGACCCAGAAGAACTATTTATGTCCTAAGATAAAACAAAAAGGACAAGAAATTAAAAGAACTCCTGAGTTCTTGTCATTGACCTTTGAAAGAGCACAGAGGACAGGTTGGATCCTGAATTACAAGAGAAATCAAATGGACTATTTTTTCAAAAGAAGGAAGAAAAATAAACATTCTGTAAACCACAGACCAGTGAGCTTGACTTCAACACCTGGAAAATTCACTATTAAAGAGAAGATTAATAAATCTCTAGAAAATGAAGCAGTAATAATAAAGAGACAGTTATTTTTTCTAAAGTTTTTCTAAAAAATTTTTCTTTTCAAAATAAGCCCCATTTCATTTTTTAATAGAGTTACTAGACTAGACTGATATACCAAAGGAACTCTGTGGATAAAGTTTACCCAGATTGTAAAAGCAAACTCCTTGAGGAATGTTCTGATGCTATTCTCATAGATATGATGGAAAGAGGCTCAGTGGATAGAGTGCTGATCCTGGAATCAGAAAAATCTGAGTTCAAATATAGCTTCAGATACTGACCAGCTGTGTGACCATGAACATGTCATTTCACATTTTGTTTGTCTCACTTTCCTCATCTGTAAAATGACCTAGAGAAGAAAATGACAAACAACTTCAGTTCTCTGCCAAGAAAACCCTGTACAGTGCTTCTAGAGTCAGAAGGACCTGAATTCAAATCCAGCCTCAGACACTTACTAGCTTTGTAACCCTGGGCAAGTCACAATGCCAATTATCTCAAAAGAAAGAAATAACACCCCAATAAGGGATCATGAAGAGTTAGAAATGACTGAAAAATGACTAATCAACAAGAGGAAATGTAGATCAGGGTAGATTTGGAACACGGTCAGTGTCTGGAACTAAAAAAAAATGATGATGATATGATGATGTGATATTGACTCTTGCATTTAAAGTCAGAGAATTCAGCTTTGAAATCAAACTCTACCACTTATGTGGTCTTGGACAAACCATTTGAGCTTGTTTTTTCATCTGTAAAACAGGGATTGTACTAAATGACCTCTAAAGTTTCTTTGAGATTTAAATCTACAATCCTATGAACTTAAAAGAAAACACATTTCTAAGTTATTTTCCTCATTTGAGTTGGGGATAACCCTAAAGGTTTTTGTGAGTTTAGCAAAAAATAAATAAAAACAAAAAACCACAACTTTCTGTTCCTATGAATTTAGAAGAAACTCTTTATGGTAAAGTGTCCTAGTGATCTGAGTTTGGATGGACTGAGTCATTCTCTTCATTGTAGAACACAGCATCTCCCTATTGGGTTGGTCCCACTTGGCTGAAGGCCACAAGCCACTCCTCAGAATTATACTGGAAATTCAAGCAGCTTGGTTGTGGCGGTTATAGTAGTCTTGTCTTTTAATCATAGATTTTATCTATATATAGTTTTATCATAGAATCTCAATCCCTAATGGATCCTCTGAATTTTCAAATTTCACAGAGTTGACTTATTTCCAACATTTCTTCATCTTCACAAGGGAAAATAGAAAAAAGGCAGAAACAACTACATTGAGGGAAAGGTTAATTCACCTAAAGTGTTTAAGTGTTACTTCCTTTTCATTTATACTATGGGACAAAAGAGAGGTGATTTGCACAATTCTGAGCTGTAGCACTAAAAGACTTTCTGCTGTCAGTTGGTAAATGAACAAGCAATACATGCAGAATGTCTGTTCGTGTTCTGAAGTAGAGAAGGAGGCTCCTCCATTCTATGTCATCATATATTGCCCATTTGCTCATCTGCCACAGTGACGATCATTTTTGCCACTTTGAAGGACTTTATTTTTAATTTATTCATTTATTCATTTTTTAAAATTTATTACCAAACACCTCTGTGAGTCTCCTGTGTATGTTCCCATGATTAGGCTCTCATTGGACAGCCCTCTGTTACATAACATTTTTATCAAGTCATACAAAGACATAGACTGCATGTTTATGTAACAAGACTTTGGTGCATAACCAGATTGCCCAAGACAGAGGCATCCATGTGGAACACACGGGGAATTTGCTCCTGGTGGAAGACATTCTGCATTTCCCCATCAAGTGGGTAGGAGCGGTCTCTTTCCCTTGGCTATATAACAGGAATTGTTTATATCTTTAAAATTATTAGAAATGGAGACTCTTAGACCCAGGCACTTGTGTGTGTGTATGTGTGTGTGTGTGTGTGTGTGTGTGTGTGTGTGTACTTCTCTCTCCATGGTTCTCCCAAGAAGTGAACACCTTATTGACCCACAACTTAGGCACAATGTCTAAGCTGGAGAAGGGAAAATCCACTCTTCCCTTTCCCTGTGGCCCCGTGGTCCCAAGAAGTAAACTTGGATTTTGATCTGTTTCATTTTTCCTTTCCTGTCCTGGGTTCAAGGAGCCTTGGACCTCAAGCAATGGAAATTTTGGAGACAGGATTTCAAGCCATATGTTGCTACCAAGAAATCTCTGAGAAGACAGTGTTGAGAGCTTTAGACTTGAAACTTGATGAGACTGAGGCTATATAGGAACTGACCTATAATGTGGATCTAATCCTCCTTCTCTCCCCAGAGGTCAAGGGTAGAAAGGGAGCCAGGGGACATTATGGCCCTAGGTTTGGGGAGAGACAGGATGTTTATATACTTGTTTTTGCTATGCCTTTGAAGTAAATATTCCTTTGTAAAAAAGCTAATATGATTATGACGGGGCCAAATGGAACTAGGGTATTTGGACCCCTAAAATTGAGGAAACACAATCAGTGAGGGTTTGTGACAATGGAAAAGCCTAAACATACCAATCCCCTTAAGAGAACGAGGGGAAGCAGAACCAGGTTCCTTATCCCTTGGAGAACCAGGGATAAGGAAGAGAAATGTAACACACTTGGTTCTCAGGCAGGAGGTAAGCACTTTTTACATTTATCAGATTTGCAAGTGACACAAAAGTTAAGAGGAACAGCTAACAAATTGTGTGGAGAAAATTAAAGATCAATAAAGCTAGAACAAAACTAATGGTGAAAAAAAGGCTTTACATATGGATTTACAAAGTCACCTTCACTAGTATGAAATGGTAAAATGCAAAAAGTCTGATTATTAGTGGACTGCAAGTTTACTACAAGTGATGGCCAACAGTGTGACACAGTACTCAGAAGACTGAGGTGATCTTAATGTTATTATGGGAGAAATCTATCCTCTCTGAGTTCATGTGATGAGCAACTGCTGCCAAACACACACACACACACACACACACACACACACACACACACACATGTATTTACTGTAATGCAGAAATTATGAGAGTAAAAATCTAGATTTTATTGTTATGCTTAAACACAGGTTCAGGTCTCAAAGAAAACCTGAACAGTCATGAGGATGCTGACAAAGCTTCTTACGGGTAAAATTATGCCAGAGTGATGGAGAAATAATTAATTTACATATTGCAATCTTGTACATTCTTCTTAGGCCACAAAAATTAAAGAGAAGATAGATCCATAATTCCACACTTCCCTTCAATGTTATACAAGTTTAACAAATTTAGTTAAACAAAGTCATAATCTCATACATCGCTTAAGAAAACCAAATTTGTCAAAAGAAAAACTTTATAGGTAAACTAAATCAGTTTATAGATTTAACTACATTTAGAGGATTTGCAAATAGGTTGCTTGAGAAGGAGGATTTATATGTCATCAAGGAGATGGACCCAGATGAGATTCTTCCTCTGGCTTCTTATTTACAAAATACTTGGGGCATTTAGGCAAATTTTTACATTCTACTGGATAGCTTTTGTTCAGATGAGGTTAATATTTAAACCAATATTTACAGGAGGAATATCTCTAAAACTCAAATAATAAATAGAAATAAAAAATTCCCATAACAACATCATTAAGGGAGACATAATGTGAAGCTATTACTTAAGATTAATCTCCCATAGACTCCAGGAAGTAACCTCAAAAATAACCCAGAAAATAACCTCAGAAAAACCAATAATAAAGACATGTAAAAGGAAATAGGACAGGGGTAAAGGAAAGGAGGAGAGTAGTCAAGAAATCTTTCAGAACAGTCCTGAAAATCTAGTTTTCTGAATTCCAAAGATCTAGAAGTCTCTTCTCCAGAGAAAGAAAGCAAAGGAACCTGGGGGATCAACGTGAGACCAAGTAGGACTCACATTGTCATACCCAAAACATGGCAGGGAAAGGAGACTGGCCCTGGGACAAAGCCCTAATTTCTTAGCTGAAGCCTGAGATGAATAAACCAAAGAAGAGAAAGACCAATATTCAAAATTCTTGTAGGTCTAGAGAGGCTCAAAAACCATACTTAGTAAAAGCTCCCAGTTATTTCAGCAAGAACTTGAAATATTCCCCAGACCAAAGAATGACCAAGAAATACAATAAGACACTACACCAGATGACTTTTTTCAGCTTAAAACAGCCAAAGCCCACAGACAATAGAAAAGGATGCTGTAGCTGATGTATGCTGTACATAACCAAGAATTCTGGCAACTGCCCATCAGGACACACAGCCTTCATAACTCTATGTCCAAAAGCAGCTCTAGAGAAGAGCTTCCCCAAAAGAAGATCCAGGTGCTCAGAAAGCCCCAGGGGACTTGGAAAGTCATAGTGTAGAGCTTAAAAGTCACCAGAAGCAGCATCAATCGCTTGGGTATAGCATCACTTGTTCCAAGACATCCTAGTATTTAGTGTCTCTGAAGTCCCTAGTACTCTCCCCTGATATGTCAAAGAAGGCCCTGAAGATATAGCACATTAAACTTCAAGATAATCACCTCCTAACCCCTGGAGCCAGTGTAGAAACCCAGATGACCCAGGGTGAGACCAAGAGGGACCCCTCTCAAAAGCTTAGCAAGAGATGGAGTCTGGCCCTGATATAAATCCAAACCTAGCCTAGCCTAGGTTTCCAAAAACCTAGTCTAGAAGGAAAAAGTAACTTTATTTTAACTACCAACAGAGTATCAAAGGAAAGATCTTCATGAATACCTAGAAGAAATTAAGCAAAAGACTAAAAATGAAATAAAAGCTAAGAAACAGTCTGCTGTACTTATAGAAATGATCTTTTTTTCCTGGTATTTAAGTTCCAAATTAAGAATATATATATATATATATATATATATATATATATATATATATATATATATCAAAGAAAATCCAATCTAGAACTGCTTAAAAAGATGGCCAAAAAAAGGACAGAGGCTGGTAGACAGTGCCAATTTAGGTCAATAAGAAGGAGTGGGGGCAGAGAAAGGCTCATGTTAAGCTACAGAAGTAGAGAAGAGGAGACCCAGACTCTGTAATGGGATCTGAAGCTAGTGGTCCAAAAAGAAACTTAGAAAGTGGCTTTGCTAGCCTGCTAGCCTGCTAGTTCTGATCCCAGACTGTGAGAATACAAGCAAGGGGCAAGAACCAAATGAACTTGGTCAATGCACAGGGAGACAGAGACTCCACTCCTTAGAGAGTGCCATACTCACGACTAACTCAATGATTATGTGCCAGCTCTTCAGGAGACCTAATGCCAGCATAATCTCCACCAGCCCACTGGAAAATGCTAGAACCACAGCAAAAGATAGGACTAATTGCTAACTGAGGATGGTGAAAAGAGTAAATTAGCCAACCTCTCCAGGCTTACTCAATCCATCCAACAATAGGAAAGAGGACTGACTCAAGGGAAAGATCCCAAACTGAAATAAAACTAAAAATATGAGGAAACAATAGAAAACACAATAAATCCTATGGAATGAGAGAGGGCCCAAAGGCAAACTCAGAAATAACAATTAACCCAGTAATAGCTACTAGCAGAACCCCTGAAAAAAATAAAAAATGGCTTGACTAAACAGAGTACAAGAGTGGATAATAATAAAATAGGAGATGAAAATGAAAATAGAGCTCAGAGTGGGAGGGGGAAAAGAGAATGAAAAGAGAATAAATAAATTAAAAGAAAAGGTGAACTAGGGAAATAATAAATTAAAAGAAAAGGTGGTTTCATGAGAAACCACATGAAAAATAGAATTGGACATAAAGAATTCAATTACTCCATGAAACAAGAAACAGTAAAACAAAGTACAAAATAGAAGAAAATGTAAAAAATATATTCTCGAACACAACCACTTGAGAAACAAGAAAAAGAGAAATCATTTAAGAATTATCAGACTCTCTAGGGGAAAAAAATTCAAATAAAAATTTGGTCACCATATTTCAAGAAATTATAAAACACACTGTTCCAATATATTAGAACCAGAGGGCAAAATGAAAATATTTTAAAATCCATTAAAAATCTTGGAAAGGAGTCCCAAAATTAAAATGGCCAGGAATACCATAGCCAAAATACAGTGCTTCTAAGTCAAAGAAAAAAGTGCAAGCAGGCAAGTGTTTGAAAAACCAAAGTAAAGAGCATATTAGAATTGGTGGCAACTATTATAAAGAAGCACTTAGGTGACTCAGTAAATAGAGAACAGGGCTGGAATCAGTAAGATCTGAGTTCAAATTCAACTTTAAACACTTCTCAGTTGTATTATCTTGGGCAATCATGTTTGTCTCGGTTTCCTCATTTGCAAAATAAGCTGGAGAAGGAAATAGCAAAATACTGCAGTACCTCTGCCAAGAAAATCCCTAATGAGGTTCACAACTAAACAACAACATTATAAAGAAGAGAAAGTTTCCGAATATGATATTCCAAAAGGCAAAAGATAAAAGCATGCAATTATTACTAACTTACCTTGCCAAACTGAATATAATTACAGAGGACAAATGTACCTTTAATAGACTACAGAACCTGCAAGCATTCCTGATGAAAAAAATCAAAGCTGAAAAGAAACTTTGAAATACAAAATTTTGAAATATAAAAGCCTAGGAATCAAGAGAAATTCATGTAAGGCAAGTGTCTAAGTAAGACTTCAGCAAAACTTGAAAGTCTTCAGAGGCTAAAAAGATAGAGATATTGAAAAGTACAAGGAAAAGCCTGGAGATGAAAAATAGCATATGAAGAGACCAACCAGACAAGGAAGGTGACTTTAATGAATATACTGCATTCACATAATGTAAATTGACAAAAGATTCTGAAAAGAGTATGAGTGAAAAACGCTGATTACCCTAAGGGGAAATGGAATTATTTACCAAGGGAAAGAGCTTTTGAGTGGGAAGAATTTATTGAAAATGAGAGGTGAGTGTTCTCCCAGTTTCTTTCTGAAGATGACCACCAGCCTCAGAGGTTTGAAAGAGAGTGAAGGAGGGGGGGAGCTTCTGCTGGGTCTAAGGTGAGGGTGTTTGCCCTCCCTTGCTAAGTAGGCTTTTGTTGCTCTCCCACTGAAAAAAGCATTGTAATGCCACCTTTTTTAAGGATGTTATTAGATCGACTAGGAATGACTCAGCTCTTCTCAGCAACACAAAGATCCAGGATAAGTACAAAGGATTCACGAGGGAAAATGCTATCCATCTCCAGATAAAGAACTGATGGACTCTGAATGCAAATTGAAAAAGTTTTTTTTTCATTTGCTTTATTCTTTCTCATGTTTTTTCTCTTTTTATCTGCAACTGCAACTAATATGGAAATATATTTCACATGACAGCTCATGTATAGACTATATCAAATTGCCTACCATCTTTGAAAGAAGGGAGGGGAGAAAGGAAGGGAGAAAAATTTTATGAAAATTAATGCTAAATTTTTTCTTGGCAACTAGGGAAAAATATTTAATTTTAAAAAATTGAAGGATGTTATCAGTTTAGATAAAAAGAGCACAGAAACTCTTGGGCATTATAGCCAATGGCAGAAGATAGGAAAAGACTTAAGAATGAAACTAATAGACTACTGGGACAACCCATCAAGGAGAGACATCATACCCTGATAAAAGTAGAACAGTTAGTCTGGTCCTAACTGGCAGGGCTGCCTGGCTAGAGAATGGCCTGCTGGCTTTGTCGAACAGCCAGCAGAGTGTCCTGCCTGGCTTTATCCAGGGGTATTGTCCAGGGGCCTGGCTGACAATGTCCAGTAGCATCCATGGGGCCTTCCCAGCCCAGTCTAGCAGCCATGGAGCCTGGTATGGAGCCCAGCCCAGTCCAGCCAGCCACGCTCTCACATGCCAGCAGAAATTAAGCCCGGCTAAGCAGTGTGAAGAGACAACCCAACTGAGGAGTGAAACAACTTATAGCAAACTCTTGTGTGTTGGAAGAAATCACTTAAAATTACCATTCTTCTTCCTATGCTACCAGAGTAAAGGCTAAGCTCTAGTGACTGGTTCTTAAGGGGAAGCATACCAGTGGGGGCTCATGAGGTACTGTTTGGAAAGCTAGCCACTCACAGAGTCACCCCTAGAACCCTTGAATTAATGACATGACATCATATCCTACAAAGAGCAAACTCACCTAATCTCTAGTCCAGAAGAGATAACATGGCTTGTGAATAATCAATATAGGGCCTGGGTATCATTTTGTTAGTTTTAAGGGAAGAAAGAAAAGATAAGTGAAAAAATATACTGGAGAAGAAATGAGGATAAGATAGGAGTACTTATTTCATATATATAGGATACTTGAGAAAAGTATAAAATGTGAAGAAAGAGATTGGGGAAGTGGGAACATACAACTTCAATTACAGGTTACCAATGCTTTTAAGATTCCTTTTTTGTTCTGTTCCCTTCCTCTTTGTAAAGAGGGAACTGAGAGAAAAAAAATGGAAAGTATAAGAAGACATGTTGGAAGGAAATACACTATTAACAGTCATAACCTTTTATGTAAGTGAAATGATCTCACCCATTTAAAAGAAAAATCAGATTGGTGAATTAGGCAAATAACTAAAAAAGCTTGAAAAACCATAAATCAAAAGACAAAAAAAACTAAACACCAAAATATAAATGTAAGGAAAATATAAACAAATTTCATTTTTCAAAAAAAATTTCCATAGAAAGGTAGCGAAATGCATTAGAAAGCAAAACCTCCAAAATATGTTATATACTTAAGTCAAGATTCATTCATAAAAAAGGGGCTGGGAAGAACTATATTTTGGATGAATTCAAAAAAACATTAGAAACAATTATGATCTCAGGCAAAACAATAATAAAAACTGACATAATTAAAAGAAATAAGCAAGAAAATGACACTACTGAAAGATACCAAAAATAGTGGGACTAATAGGAATATGTATGTACTAAATAACATAGAATCTATGTACCTGAAAGAAGAATTTATTTAATTACCAAGAAAAATAGAGAGTAAAACTGCAATCATATTATGGCTTGTAATTTGTAATCTCAATGTACCTCCTTTGAGACCTGGAAAAACTTAATAACAATAGAAAAGAATATGCATATACCTCATGTATATGCCATATTTGGAAAAACTGACCATGTGCTCAAATATGAAATTTTCATAAACAAATGCAGAACTACAGTCTTTATTAAATATTATATTCAAATATTTTAAAACAACAAAAATATATATTTATAAAAATATAAAAACATTTAAAATTCTAAAAATCAATAAAAATATTTTAAAATTTAAAAAAATCAATAAAAGTCCTCTGAAGAAAAGACAAACTTAAATGGAGACAAAGCAATTAAATCTGCAGGATGGTGAATCAAAGAAAATATCATAAATACAAGTGAAAATATTTTTTAGAGGCAATTGGAGTTAAATGACTTGCCTAGAGTAACATAGCTAGTAAATGTTTGAGATTATATTTGAATTCAGGTCTTCCTCACGCTAGGACTAGTGCTCTCTCCACTGTACCACCTAGCTGCCTAACTCTAAACTAAACGATTGAAAATGTCATTCAAGAAAATTTGGTGAGACAAACTTATTGGATAATGTCAAGGCAGATAAAGAAGTATGGGTGAGTGTGTGTGAGAGTGTGAGTGTGAGTGTATTGGCCACTAGCTGCTCTGACTGGTATAAACTCCATCATCATCATCACCAAGAAGTTCTTCCTGTCCCATTCCTACCCCCACTCTCTCTAATCCTATAATATCAGGAAGAAATTCATAATAGTGGACACTGCTTCAGCTTTAGGATCCACATCTCATCAGTTATTCAGTATTCATCAAACATCAGTTATTGGGTTAGAAGGCAGAGCAGAAGACTACTGCCCTTCTCTCCCTTAGCTCTCTCTTCATTTGCTTCTTCTGCTTGGTTTCTGGCTTTGCTATCATCATCATCATGTCCCTGAGAGGAACTCTCTGGTGTACCATCCCCACTTTAGTATCTTAACTTCCCCATGAGATTGTAGGTTTATTGAGGGCAGGGACTACATTTTTTTATTTGTATAATCCAGGTCTTAAAAGACTTCCTAGCACATAATAGGCACTTAATATATATTTGTTGTACCTCATTTTCTTTAACAAAAGAGAGAACAAATTAGTAAATTGGACAAGCAAATATAAAACTAGAAAAGGCATAAGCAAAAAAAATGCAAAATAAAAATTCTGAAGCTCAAAGACAAGATAAAATTGAATTTAAAAAATTATTAATATGATAAATAAAAAATCACAATAGTGAAACTTAACTATTACGAAGAAGAAAAAGAGAGAAGAATCAGTTTTGTCCAATTACATGCCAGGAAAAATTTTAAGTGAATATGTGCAAAACTATAAAATGCCAAGATAATTACAAGAAATAAAGAATTTAAATAACCCAATCTGAGAAAAAAAAAAAAAAAGAAAGAAATCGAACAAGCTATAAATAAACTCCCAGAGAAAAAAACTTGACCAGATGGATTTACAAGTGAATCTTATTAAACATTCAAAAGATAATTAACTCCAATTTAATATAAATAGTTTGCAGAAATAAGAAAAAATAACATTCTACCAAACTTATTCTAGGTGAGGCAATGGATATAGTGCTGGACCAGGAATCAGGAACAACTGAATTCAAATGTTGCTTCAGGCACTTACTGACTGTGTGATCCTGGAAAATTATTTAACTTCTCCCAGTTTCTGCATCTGTAAAAATGGGAATAATAACAGTACCTATCTCCCAGGATTGTTGTGAAAATCAAATAAGACAACATACATACATAAAGAAATCTCAAACCTTCAAGTACCACATAAATATCAGCTATTTTTTTATTAAATATAATCCAAATACCTAAGCCTGGAAGAGAAAAGTCAGAGAAAAAAATTATAGACCAAAAGCCACAATGAATATTGATACAAAAACAATGAAGAAAATATTAGCAAATAGACCTCAGAAACATATGAACATATAATCTTTCAACCAGGTAAGATTTATACCAAGACTGCAAGATTGATTCAATATTAGGAAAACTACAAACACAAGAAACCACATTACTAACAAAAATGAAAAGTATGACTACATCAATAGACACAGGAAGAGCTTTAGGCAAAAGTATATGAACAAATTACCTTTCCTTAATATGGTAAACAGAATCTTTCTAAAATCAAAACGAATCATCATCTGTAACAGATGAAACATTAGAGGCCTTTCTATTAAGATCAGGGACAAAAGAAAAATGTCCACTGTCACTATTATTTTTTGATCTAGTTCTAGAAATACTGTAGAAGAAAGACAAGAAAAAGAGGGGACTAAACATAAGTAAAAAAGAAACAAAATTATTACTTTTTGCAAGCGACATATTGGTTTTATTTTAAGAACATTAGAGGTTTAGTTAAAAAATAAGTGAAATAATTATTAACTTCAAAAGGTATTAGGACATAAAATAAATGCTCAAAAATCATTGCCTTTCTATTAATTATCCACAAAAAATAACAAAAAGAGATGGAAAAAACAATTCCATTAAAAATTACTACAGAATGTATAAAATTTTTAGAATTCATGTACCAAGGTAAAGATAGAAACTGTATGACTACAAATATAAAATACAGAAATAAAGGAAGATAAGTCATTGGAGAGCTATTAGTTGTTTGTAATTAGACAATCCAAATTTCATAAAGTTAATAATAATACTTAAATTATATTACAGATTAAAAGCCATACAAATCAAGTACCAAAGGTTTACGTCACAAAACTAGGCAAAATTATAATGAAATTCATCTAAAGAAATAAAAGATTAAGTCCATTAAAGAAAATGTTTTAAAAGCGGGAAGGAAGAAATCTAGAAGTACCAGATTTCTTTCTTTTTTTTTCTTTGGTCACAAATCCCTTCCTCCTCCACAAATCCGAGAGGTAAACTATCCTATGTTCTTCTAACTTGTTTATGATATCATTCTTTATGTCTAGATCATGAACCCATTTCTTGGTATATAGTGTTAGGTGTGGGTCTATACCTACTTTCTGCCACACTAGTTTCCAATTTTCCCAGAAGTTTTTGTCAAATAGTGAATTCTTATCCCAAAAGGTGGGGTCTTTGGGTTTGTCAAATACTAGATTATTGTAGTCATTGGCTTTTTTGTTTTGTGAACCTAACCTATTCTACTGATCAATTTCTCTATTTCTTAGCCAGTACAAAATGGTTTTGATGACCACTGCTTTATAATATAGTTTTAGATCAGGTATAGCTAGGCCACCTTCATTTGATTTTCTCTTCATTAGTTCCCTTGAAATTCTTGACCTTTTATTCTTCCAGATGAATTTAGTTGTTATTTTTTCTAGGTCAGTAAAATAGTTTCTAGGGATTCTGATTGGTATAGCACTAAATAAATAGATTAGTTTAGGTAGTATTGTCATCTTTATCATGTTCGCTCAACCTAGCCAAGAGCACTTAATATTTTTCCGATTGTTTAGATCTGACATTATTTGTGTGGAAAGTGTTTTGTAGTAGAGTACCGTATTTCAAACTACATTATAAAGAAGCAATCATCAAAACTAAAAGATAGACTGATTAAAAAATAGAAAAGTTGGTCCATAGAACAGATCATATATATATATATATATGATTCAGAAGCAATTTGACAGAGTAGCACAGTGTTCAATAAACCCAAGAATACAAACTATGGGAGTAAGAGTTCTTATTTTACAAAAAAAAAAAAATGCTGGGAAAAATTGGAGAGCAGTGTGGCAGAAATCAGACTTAGGTGAACAGCTGATATCATCACAATAATCTCCAAATAAACACATGACTTAGATATAAAAGATCATAAAAGATATAAAAAGACATAGATATAAAAGAACAAATGAGAGAATAGATGAAGATACTTTTCACAACTGGAAAGAGCTCTGAACCAAAAGGATCACAAGAGACAAAATCGACAATATTAATTACATAAAATTAAAAAGTTTCTGCACAAGCAAATGCAAGCCATTAAAATAAGAAGTGAAACAGTTAACTAGGGGGAAAAAATCTTCCCAGAAAATTTCTACAATAAAGTCAGCCAGCCAAAAAAGATTTCATGAACACTTAGAGAGGGAGGGAGGGAAGGAGAGAGAGAGAGAGAGAGAGAGAGAGAGAGACAGAGAGAGAGACAGAGACACAGAGACACAGAGAGACACAGAGACGCAGTGAGATAGTCACACAAAAAGAGAGAGATTGACTTAGAAAATTCTTCTTTTAGAAGGTGGGATTTTAGCTGGTAACAGAATAAATTCAAGGAAACTAGAAGTCAAACGTGAAGCGGAAGAGCATTATGGTGTATATAGAAAAAGAAAATATCCAGAACCAAGAAATGGAGGGTCTCATTTTAAGAACACCCAGAATGCCATTGTAACTGGATTTCAGAGTATATAAGGGAAAGGAGAGGAATAATATATAGGAAGACTGAAAAGGTAGGAGGTGGCCAGTTCATGAAAGGCTTTGGATGACAATCAGAGAATTGGAAAACAGTCAGTAGAAAATGTTATTGGACAGGATAGTGTATGTGAAACAAAAACTCTATGGAATCAATGCAATTAGGATATTAATGGGAGCTCCACATTAAAAACCTATCTACAAAGCACTCTTCTCACTAACATTATTATTATATCCAAAATTCTCTCCCTCTCACAACACTGTCTTCCAAATCCACTCTTTTCCTCCTCCATTTACTGAGTATTCAAAAGAGCATTGTTTAAATATTCAATAACATTAGCCATTTCAGAAGTTTTTGGACAGAGTTTCCATTTAAGCAAGCAAGGGAAATCAAGTAGAATTCTATAATTGATGTAGAACTGACTTTCAAAAGTAAAAGTGCTTTTCATCCTACCATTTACTAAAGGGACTAGAAATACCAGAATGGAGCTTAATTAACTTAGCAGCCAACTTGTAAACATTTGGAAGAAGTCTAAGCTCCCAAGACAGCATTAATTCTCAAAACAGTCTCATTCCTCACCAGGAAAAGTTCTTTCACCTAGGTTGAAGATAAAGATTTTTCCAGGGATTAATCATCATCTTCAGCTATCAGACAGACTTTCTTGTGGAACTAACAACTAATTAAATCAGATGGGGGCTAGGAGAATAATCAGTTAACATATAAAGTGAAATACATTCAGTTCTTTCAGCAGGTATCTATTAAACACCTACTGCATACATTATAATCTATGGCTTGGGATATAAAAATGAAGAAATGCTAAAGTCCCTGAAGCAACTTACCATTCGATCAATTCCATAAGATTTACCTACTATGTGGCAGGTGTTGGGGATAGAAAAACAAACTAAATAGTCCTTTCCTTTAAGAACCTTACATTTTAGTAAAGGATATGACATACATAAAAGCAAGTACAGCAGCTGGAGGCAGATGCCGATTTACAAGTCACAACATGGTACATGTACATTGTTATGTATTGGCCGATTGAACTCTACTAAACATTTTCCAGTATTAAGGGTATGGTACCAAGATTAAGTACTGTGGAAGATCATTAAGAAGTAAATGTTGGCCACCAATCATAAGGAATGTCTCATAGATACGAGGTTTGAGACTCACAGAAGTGAGGTATGAATTAGGTCTTAAAAGCTAGTATTCAAATACACAGAGGAATTAAGGGGAAATATTTGAAGTAAAGAGAACATGAGCAAAGCTAATGATGGAATTTATGAATAAGAACAGAGAGGCAAAGGGGCTGATCTGAACTCAAGAAAAATGGAGGACAGGAATTGAAAGATAGGGAAAGTGGGATCAGAAAAAGACCCCAGAAAACATTTTTACAGTTAAAGGGTCTGATAAAGGCCTCATTTCCAAAATAAATAGAGAATTGACTCTTAATTTATAAGAAATCAAGCCGTTCTTCATTTGATAAATGGTCAAAGGATATGAACAATTTTCAGATGATGAAATTGAAACTATTTCTACTGATATGAAAGGGTGTTCCAAATCACTATTGATCAGAGAAATGCAAATTAAGACAACTCTGAGATACCCCTACACACTTCTCAGATTGGCTAAGATGACAGGAAAAAATAATGATGAATGTTGGAGGGGATGCGGGAAAACTTTAAGTACCTTAACAGCAGACACTTACATTTATATCACTAGTACTTTATACTGGGAGACAACTTTGGGTACATAGTAAGCAATTAATAAATGCTTTATCTATCTTGCTTCACAACCATCAGTCTGGTAAAGATAGTTAAAAAAAAAAAAGGAAATAACAATAGTTGTGGGAGAAAAGGCACACTAATGCACCATTAATAAAGCTATTATTGGTCCTTGAAAGTAATTTAGAACTATCATCAAAAAAGTCACTAAATAAGGCATGCCTTTTGATCTAGTGATACCTCTACTAGGTACCTCAAAAAAATCAAATACAGGGTCCATATGTACAAAAAGACTCATAGAAACACTTTTTTTCTCTATCAAAAAATTAAAAGAAAAACCTTTTATTAAAAACTGCAAAATATGAAGGAACAGTTTCAGAAGCACAAATTAGATGTTGGACCATGTAGAATACTTAGAGATAATGAACATTATAGGCTCTTAGTTCATTTATATATAACTGCTTTAAGATATGAGGATAAAACAAAAAATGAAGGGTAAGAAATTGAACCTGGGGAATGCTTTTTTTAAGCTTTTTTTAATTAAGTTAGATTTCATAAGGGAAATCTGTTAAATTATTGCTTTTTTTCTTAGTGAAAGATGAGTTACTGAAAGCCAGAAGACTCTTATTTAATCCATTGAAAGATATAGGAATTAGAATACTTGGGTAGGAGTAAGGAATTTACTTTTAATTAAATGGAGAAATTTCATGTTCATTTCAGAAGAATAAAAAAGAGCTGTGCGGGGACTTTCAGGTCCAGACATGAGCCAAGAGATATCTAGAAAGACAAGTTTGTCTGAGCAAGTAGAAGATTGCTATATGATGATGTAGTGCTAACATTCTAATTGAAGGACAAGAAATGAGACCATTCAAAACATTATTGTTTTCAATACATCGTTATTTTGTTATTAAAAGAGACAAATCAGAAAAACGGAAACCTTTGGGATGACTTTGATTCTGTCATGAGAGTAAAGCTAAGGAAAGATAAGGGGAGGTTAAAAAAATAGAGTAGAAAGAAGAAAAGAGATGGAATTTACTATTGTCTCCTAAATGGGGTTTATAAGAACATGGAGGGAAGGAGCAGGCAACAGATGAATCTCACTATAGTAAGAGACATCTAGTTCTATAATTACAAAGTAGTGCATAGCCCATTGGTAATAGAAAAGGAATTTCTTCAATCAAAGTGAGCACCAGTGTGATGGAAGGAGAAAAATGTATAGCCCACAAAACTAGAGGTAGCAATAGCTAAACTCTCTCAAGAAAAGCCCAAGGTAGTCCAAAGTTCCAGGGTAAGAACTTTGTTTTGGGTTTGCTGGGGGTAGTTTTTAGGCATTCATTTGAAATGGAGATTCAATTCTATATACAATCTTCTTTCTGTGTTCTGCCAAGTATATAAAAATGCTCTTTTCTGATGGTTAAATTCAGAATTAAAAAAAATAAAATTAAAAGAAAATATACAGGACATAGGAGGTTGAGAAGTTGTTCTAGGAACAAATTAAAGAACCTAAAAAAAGATGATTTCACAGGGAGTGAAAAGATTCCTAAAGCTGTCAGAGTTGTTTAAAGAGACCTATGGCAAAGGTATCTTGCTGGCAGGGCTCCATTATTCAATGATTGATTGGAGAGAAATTCAAACTCATTGTCAAATGGAAAGGCCTTGGGACTCCCAAATGTAGCCAGAACCCAATTAAAATTGAATTGGGAAATATTAAACAAAATAAAATTAAAACAATGATAATTTGTGATTTTCTAAGTCAATATGCCTCTTCAGGCAGGGATCTTTCCATAAATTTTAGTGGCTCCATTTCTATCTGAATTTGATACCACTGCCCTAAGGCTTCATAAAAATGAAGGATTTCAAAAGTAATCATTTCTCTTTCCTTCAGTCCTTCAGTTTGAAAGGTAAGAAGAGAAAGATGTAAAAGAGAGGTTTTGCCACTGCTAATAGGAAGAAATACTGAGACTTAATTGGATATAACAGAATTCTGATGAGTGAGAAGCTGGATAGAATTGCTTGCCTTACTTACAATCAACTGGAGCTTTGTACTTCTCTGATTTAAAGGGAAGAATTATAAATTTTAAAAATAGTATTTTCTGAGACATCAATACACTGTCGGTGGAGTTGTGAGCTGATTCAATCATTTTGTGGAGCAATTTGGAATTATGTCCAAAGGAATCCATAATACCATGTATCTATATCCTTTGATCTAGCAATACCACCACTCCTAGGTCAGTATCCCAAAAGAGAGAGAATAAAAAAGGGAAAATGATTTCTATTTGCAAAAAGTATTTATAAGTTTTTTTTTTCTTTTGGGGGCAAAGAATTAGAAATCAAAACGACCATCAATTGGGAAATGACTTAATAAGTTACGGTATATGAATGCAATGGAATATTATTATTCCATAAAAATTGATGAGCTGGCTGATTTCAGAAAAGCCTGGAATGACTTACATGAACTGATGCTGAGTGAAGTGAGCAGAACCAGGAGATTATTGTGCACAGTAACAAGATTATGTGATGATCGACTCTAATACATGGTTCTTTTCAACAATGAGGTGACTTAGGCCAATTCCAATGGACTTGGAATGGAGAAAGCACCTGCATCCAGAGAGGGGACTGGGGTGACCGAGTGTGGATCACAACATAGTTTCACCTTTTTGTTGTTTACTTGCATTGTATTTTCTTTCTTATTCTTTTCCTTTTTGATCTGATTTTTCTTGGCAGTATGACAAATGTGGAAATATGTATACAAGAATTGCACTTGTTTAACATATTGGATTACTTGCCATCTATGGGAAGGAGTGGGGGGAAGAGAAGGGGAAAAAATTTGGAACACAAGGTTTTGCAAGGGTGAATGTTGGAAATTATCTATGTATATATTTGAAAAATAAAAAGCTTTAATTATCTCTCTCTCTCTCTCTCTCTCTCTCTCTCTCTCTCTCTCTCTCTCTCTCTCTCTCTATATATATATATATATATATATATATATATATATATATATATAAAATCCAAGAAAATTCTAGTAGACTTGAAGAACATGGAGACTATAATGTGTATCAAAGCATAATATTTTCACTTTTTTTCTTTTGCTTTTCTTTTTCACAATTTTTCCCTTTTGTTCCAATTCTTCTTTTACAACATCTCTAATATGGAAATGTGTTTAAAATGATTGTACATGTATAACCTGTATCAGATTGCATGGTGTCCTGAGAAGGGAGGAGGTAAGAGGAGGAAAAAAATGGAACTCAAAATCTTACAAAAGTGATTGTTGAAGACTATCTTTCCATGTAATTGGAAAAATAAAATACTGAGGGAAAAAAAAAGGAAATGATCAGGATGCTGTCAGAAAAACCTGGAAAGACTTACATGAACTGATACAAACTGAAATGTACTGTGTAAAACAGTAATATTGTAAAATGATCAGTTTCGGATTTAGCTATTCTCAGCAATACAATGCTCTAAAACAACTCTGACGGATTTATGATGAAAAATGCTCTCCATAACCAGAGAAAAAACTGATAAATGTCTGAATACAGATTGAAGTATACTTTTTTTTAGTGTATTTTAAAGGTAATTTTTTTTTTTTTTTGGTCTATGTTGTCTTTCACAACATGACTATGATGGATATTTTTGCATGACTATTTATGCAAAACATATCGAATTGCTTGCCTTCTCAATGGATTGAGGGTGGGGGAAAGAGGAATAGAATTTGGAACTCAAAGTTTTTTTAAACAAATGTTTTACATATTACATAAACAAATTGTTTTACATATTATTGGGGGGAAATAAAGTACTAAATAAAAAGAAACATCTTCTGAACACCATTTTAAAAATGATTGTCGGCAATTAGGTGGTGCAGTGGATCGATCACTGGCCCTGGAGTCAGGAGGATCTCAATTCAATCCACTGTTATTTATTTACTAGCTGTGTGACCCTGGGCAAAGTCATTTAATCCCCTATTGCCTCCCACCTCATCCACCCCAAAAAGTAACTGTAAATTGAAAGCTTGTAAATGCTACGTTGAATTTAAGAAGAGATTTGTGTAGAGTGGCAAAAAGTGAGGAGCAACAGTTATTAAAGAAGTACTTTAACAAGAGAAATGCTTCTGACTAGATCCATGACATCACAGCCTGCAGTCCATAACTGCAAGTCAATCCAAGCATGTGGATTTTCCTCCCTCATGTGTTTCCTTGACAACTTCTGGATATGACCACCTTTCTCTATAGATGTTGAATGTATTGGAGGAAAAATGTTACCCTGGCTTATGCATGGTTGTAATGTATTTATTACTGTTGTATTTGGTTTACTAAACATCCTTGCAATGGATTACATTATTACTAGGTAAATGGAAGTGTTTATTTAAAGTGTCATTGTTGAGATATCCATAAAGCATTTAGCACAGAGTTAAGTGCTTACAAATACTTATTCTCTCATTACCTAATTATTTTGAGTGATTGATTTGTTTAGATGAATATTAATCAGTGGATGATCAGAAACTAAAGTGAAGGAAGATTAATCCCCTACACACACAACAGTTGCTCTCAAGCAGAATCCCGAAAAATCTGAGGGTAGTGTTCTTTCTCTGGTAAACTAGAGCTGTGAGTGTCAAAGCAGGTTAGAGTGAGTAATCCAGACCAAAGGTTAGTTACTCTTACGTCTGTGTGAGAAGTAAGCTGTTACCAGCAGTGTTGTATTAAAAACTATTCTTGGGACTTAGCCCACTCAAGCTGTTGACCTTAGTTATCTGATTACTGATCACAAAAGGGCCCAGGACAGAAAGCTTCTGGCCGGGAGCCAATTCATGTGAATACAGAAGCAAGGAGGCTAGGCTCATCTGAATTAAGATTATAACCTTGCTCAGTAACAATCCTATTTTACTAAGTGACTGCTAAATGTTCCATGATTGCTTCATTTTATTCTCATCTTAAACCCGAAGTCCCAAAATGTTCTAGTCAGAATCAGATTATTATAAAAACAGTTTAAGAACATAGAACTGAAGTTTAGGAAACAGACAAGCAGGGCACATTTGAAACTAATGACTTTATTACATACTTTTCAAAAATACAAGCTGTACATGTGATTTTATATACAATCCTTTCTGTTCTTTATGTAATGTTTATTTTCATTATACATCAATTATTGTACTATGTGCTGGGAATACATAGAAAGGCAAATAGTTCTGCTCTCAAGCTCACATTCTATTTGTTACAGTTTGTCACTCTCAGAATAACAAAAATAAAAATAAAAAAAAAAACACTAGGGGATTTAGCAAACTACAAATTCAATACAGCAGCGGTATAATATGGCAGCCAAAGAAATCTAATTCAATCTTAAACTGTAATTGCAGCTTAGTTTCTAGGAATAAGTGACAGACAGTATCTCAGTATTCTTCCTTGTCAGATCATATCTGCAGTAATGTTTAATTCCAGATGTCAAATTTAGGAAAGATATTGATAAGCTTAATATCCAGAAAGCAACCAGGATGCTAAAGAAAAACTGCTGGGAGGAAAAGGGGGAGTATGTGAGGGTAAGGAGAGAAATGAGGGCAAGGTAAAGACATATACATAGTAACTGTACTCTTTATATAAAGGGTTGTTGTGTGGAAGAGGGATGAAATCTGTTTTGTTTGACATCAAAAGGCAGAAATGGGAATCAAAGAAATTGCAAAGAGTCAAATTTAGGCTGGTATCAGAAAAAAATTTCTAACAATCAGGACTGTCCAAAAGTGCAGTGAATTGCATTTTCTACAATGGTGATTTTGAAGGTAGTAGTTTCCACCTCACTGGAGATCTATGAAGCAAAAGCTGGATGAACATCTGCCAGATGCATTATAAAGGGAATTCCTTTCAGGTATCAACTAAATGCAATTAATTCGGTGGCCTTGTAATTCTAAGTCTGTAATTCAATCACAGGTATTTTGTTGTTTTATAACCTTAACATTTGAAGCAAGTTTACTATCCTCGAGAAAACTCACTAGTAATTTTTTTGTTACTTTTTATTTTCCTCAGTAAGTTTTGTATGCAAAAGTAGGTTTCAATCTTGGCCTAATTGAGAAGCGAATGGAAGGAAATCTTCAAATGCAGATGGTAAACATATTTTTGTTACCATACTCTCAAAATGATTTGTTTTATAACAAATAAATATAAATGCAAAAAAAGAACCAGAAGCTTCAGCAAATTAAATAAGATTGTTTATTTACAAAGATAATAATTTTTCATTAAAAATACCATTTCAATATAGTACACATGAAAAATTACAAGGAAAAAATGTAAATAAATTCAGTGTTGCCCTTTTTATACCAATCAACAGAGCACTTAAACGTGCATCTTCTACTGAAAACTGAAAAGGAGAATACCCAGAAAAAAACAGATCTGATTCAGATTATAATTATAAATTCTTTTCATTTCTTAAAGTATGAGCCAAAAATTCATTTCCCCTATGCTTAATGTATCAGAACCAATACAAATACTCTTCAATTAATTATAGTAAAAGAGATAAGATGATTTAAACAATTTTAAAATTCTGTATGCTTATCAAAAATGAATAATAGTTTCTTTGCTTTTCTCGTTCAGTAGTTTTCTTTATATATCAAGATTTACAATAAAAAAACTAGAATAACATATACATACTTCAACTAGAATTTAGAAAACTAGAATAAAATAACATACATACTCCAAATATAAGAACAATTATCACACACAACAAATTATAATGTCTTGATTTTTACTTGAGGAAAAACATTTAATACCACTTAAATCATCTAAATATTATTACAACTCATAAAAAGAACCTAACAAGTTCCACAATTATTTTTCTCCCATAGGAGTAGCATACTCTAATATAAATATGTAATGGAGAAACAAAATTTACAAAACAGCTCCTTTTCAACTTGAATTTACTGAGGAACTAAAGTAAATATGTGGAGTTCTGCTAATTGCTTTTCAAAAACCACACTGAAGATAATTAATTTAAAAACTCAATCCACATAAAATGTAATAATTAATATTTATACAGCCCTTTAAGATTTGCAAAGCACTTCATAGACATTATCTAACTTGTCACAACTCTTTGATCTACCACAGACCACATACCTGATTTCTTAACTTTCTTCCTCTTCTCATACAAAAGGATACCCTCTTTCCTTCAACTGAAATCACTTCCAATTATTGCTGGAAGTTAGATCTGCATCTAAATCATTTAATTTTAGGGGCTCACCTACAGATTGAATTTAAATGTTATAAATTAGATGAAAAGTGCTTTAAGAAGGAAATAAAAGATCCACTCCTGGTTATTAAAAAGCTAGGCTTTTAAAAGCTTCCTTGAAGTTCCTTAAGTATCAAGAATATTGGAATTCAGTTTTAGAATTAGAATTAGAATTTAACCACATACTGTTCAGGAGACAGGACAGGGACTAGGCTTTCAGGGACACAGGTAACACTCAAATAAAGAAACACTCTCTACCAATGCAGATTAGCACTTTAGCTGCAACCTATATCCTTACTGTGGGGATGAGCAAACTACTGCCCAGGTTGGCCAACCCACTTGTCTTTGTACAGCCAGGGGCTAAGAATGGTTTTTTACATTTTTAAATAAAGTTTTACTGTATTTAAGAATATAAAAAACATTCTTACTGGTGAACCAGATTTGGCTTGACCCCCATCTTCCTAGAGAGCCGCCCAGAGTACTGACCAATTAAGAGATCCAGTTAGGGTCATACAGATGCCAGCCCCAGGTCTTCCTGGTCCCAAGGCCATCTTTTTATCCAATATGACATGCTACCTCATGCTAATCATGCTAATCAAAAGTTTTTTTTAAAAGCATACACTGATCAATAATACAGCAGAATTTGTTAAAGTGGCAACAAAAAAAACAAACTAGCAAACACACATACACACTCAGAGCTGCCAGACAAAATAATTTTCCAACAGTTTCTAATTCTCTTGTTAATGAATTATCTATTAGGCTCCTCTATTTTACAGTTAGAAAAAATCTTCCACAAAATGACCAGTAATTAATCAAGATATTAATTTCCTCTACAAACCTAACTCCTGCTACCAGACAAGCAGTGATGTAACATCCTGAACACCAACATTAAATCCATTTATTTTTGTTCCCCTTAAGAACTCTTTCCCTGAGCATGTCGTTCCATGTAAATTATAATCTTAGAACCTAAATTTTAATGAATACAAATTAGGACACAGTAAATGAAAGAACACTGTTAACTACCCCAAAGCTTTGCTTAAAGGGAAAATGTCTGTATGAGTCACATTTTTCGAACTTTCTCTTCTATTCTTAAATAAATGAAAATAAAATTTCTCTCTGCAAGTGACTTATTCATAAACCTGTAATGGAGCTCAAAATAGCAAGCCAAGAACATGAAAAATTTGCAAAATAATATTTATCAAATTACTTCAGCCATCAGAGCATGCCATCTATTTTTAATATGGCCAAATGTCTTAAATGAACATGCCAAAATGATATTCTCCAATTTGTTGATCCACGGGGATCACATAATTATTAACTAGTGTTGACTTGTCCAATATTTCCAATCAGAAATCCTATTATCCCTAACATTTAAGTGAGAAAGCAAAAAAATAAATAAATAAAGACTTCCCTTACCACACACCCCCTCTTCCAGTGCTAGTTTGTTTAGTTGACTAACTCTTCCATAAATGTTCTTTTTGAGGTTGTTTTCTACTGAAATTGTCAAAACAGTGAATAGTACTATTACTGAACCATCATTCCTTCACAATACTTCATTCTCCTCCCCCTTATGCTATATTCCAAGTTCCCAATATGAAGATTTATGTATCTAAGCATACAGATATATAAATATGCACTAAAAAAAATCTTGAATTAATTGATTGTGAAGTCATTTCTCACACACATTACATGACTCCCCAGTGAAGTCTTTAATACAAATAAATATGTCTATAAGGCATGCTGAATAACTTTTCCTTTGAATTTCAAACATGATTGCTGGTTCAAATGTTCCTAATACCATTTTGGTTAAGTAGTTTGGGCCAGAATACACACAAATACCCATCTAGAAATGGCTTTACACAACTACAGATATGTGAATAATGGAGCAAGATGACTATTGGCTAAAGTTATGAGCACCCTGAAAATCAAGGCTGAAATGGTGAAATAAAGAGTTGTTCAGATGGATTCATCTCCTCTCACCAACAATATGAGCTTTTATACTTTAAAATATGAGATTTAGTGTTATAAGGTTACTATATCTTGCCTATTATGAGTAAGAAATCAGCTCATCTAGATAAATTCACACAGGCATAGCCCCTATTAATTATCCTTCCAAACAGATACACACACACACATACACCCTCCCCACCTTCTCCCCCACACATTCCAAGTCTAGCAGCTGAACATCATATGAATCAACTTTCCAAAAGCTGGAAGAACCTTCAGCTTATGGGTGTATACCTTAAAGTTACAGAAAATGAGAAGCTGTGTGAAACCAAAGAGACCTTGAAGGAGACCTAGCTTTCCCCAAACTGAAGTCCCTGAGGCTTTAAAATAAATCAAAATGGAATTTTCAAATCTAAAGACACAGCCAAGGTAAAAAGCACTGTCTGCACTTTTACAGTGTGGATTTCTGCTGTTGTTCTCCTTGAATGATCAAATGCAACTGCCTTTTTGCAATGGCAGTGTTTAAATCCCATAAAAACTCTAGCAGCATTCCATTAAGGACAACTTCCATTGGCACAAACTGCAAAACCTGATGGGAAGCATCAGAGCCAAGCAACGTGCTCATCAGTTCTTTCAGATTCTGCAAGTACTGGAGAACAGGCGTTGGGAGGTCCCGATAGCCAACACACAGAAGGACCGCACAAGTGCTCAGGGGCTCGGAGGAAATTGGACAAGAAAACGTGACGAACTTGAAGCAGCTATGCAGGACCAAGACCATGCCAGCCATGAACCGGGTAAAACAGGACAGCACAGGCAAGATCAAAGCGTCCCCTGGCTGAAGTCGAGGCAGGCAACGCAGAAAGCAGTCCAGAAATACCTGCTGATAGCTGGGCTCTCCATCATGAAGCAAAGAACAGTGGAAATTCATGAGGTCGGTGGACTCCAAAAGGCTTACTTCTACAGCCTCAAAGGTGTTGTTATCGGGAGGCGGCAAACCCACCAGCAGACACTTGATTTTGTTGCTCAGTCCTTCGGCTGACTCCTCCTGAGAGCCCTTGGTAAGACTCAACAACTCAGAGAAAATCAACTCTACAGAAAGTATGTGGCAAGAATAACAATGCTGTGGCTTTTGTCTAATTGTGGAACCCAAATTCAGAGCACCACCCCATGACTTTTCGATGGCTTCATTTAGAGTTTTTAAAATCTCCCCATCACAAAAAGGAGAACACTTTACCTTTGGTAATTTCATTCCCTCTAAGACATACCACAAGTGATATTCAAGGTTACAGCAAACACTTTCTAAAATGGTATTTTTCCCAGTATTACTTATAGCGTGCTCTTCAGTCCAATGGTTGAAGTAGCCATTGGCCATCTTCTCTTCCCATGAAAGCGCTTCTAGCATCTTTCTTTCATTATAGGTTTTAAAATATCTGTTTCTTTGTCCAAACCATTTTGAATTCATACTACACCCAATATTGGATTTCTTTACTAGCCAATTACTTTTGGAAAGGCGCTTCATTTGGAACTTTTGCATGTAGTGCTCCACAGCACAGTCCCTTAAATTATTCAGCCTGGCTTGTTCCACTTCACTTATGCATTCAAACAGACGAATATTTTCAGAAATAGTCTCCAACTGATACTTGTGAAAGAAGACACAGCATTCTTCATGTCTTTTGAGAAACGATTCTGGAATTGTATGTTGGGGGAAAAGAGCTTTATTGATAATTTCAATTCCAAAATGATGCATCATTTTAGTCAACACAGGATGGATGGCCTCTCTCCCCAGATAACAAAGACAAACTACATAGACTTCTGAGTTCCCAGCTTTGCTAGTAGCAGGTTTGAAAACATGAATCTCCTCAAAGGAACAATTTAACAGGTACATCAAGTTGATAGAACAATGTTCAAATAAGGTAAACATCTTCAAAACAAAAGAGCCACCACTACTAAGAGTCATCAGCGCAGTGACTACTTCACAGTAATGCAAAGGGGAGACCAAAGCTTCTTGTTCACCTGGATTTCCCTGACAATCAAAACTCCCATCTGCAGTGACCAAGTGAACAGGAGACATGTTGCTTATGAAATGCTGAAGCCCGGTCAAATGTTTCAGGGTCATGATATCACCAGTGTTATCTGGACCAAAGTACCACCATGGCAAGGTATTTGCAATAAGTCGGTCATCCATAATCATCATAAGGTTGTCATTTGCTTCATGGTAAGGATTCAGGGTGTTAGCTACCCAGTTCCAATCACAGGGTATATTATGAGATCTTAAATAGTGGTTGAGACTGGCTATAAATGCGCCAGGAGCTTCACAAAGGTGTACTGAGTTTAGCTCTCCATTCTGAAAAGCTTCTTGTGGAATAAGTGGGAAGCTACATAATACCTCATGGAACTTACACCAAGCCTGAGTACAAAGTTCTGCATTTACGATCTTTTTCACATGAGGAATGATTTTCCCAGCTTTGTTGGTGAAAGAAGTGTGCTGATGCCAATCATCTAGGTTTTTATCGCTCAGTAAGTTCTTTACTTCATTCATGGAATTCTTCAAAACAAGAAGTGAATTGAATTCCAAGTGATCACAGGTAAAAACATCATTGGAATCTGGTAACTGCCACTCATTACTGGGTGGTTTACCGTAGGAAAACTTTTTGGCAAAGAGTTCAGAGACATCAGCAAGAACATCAGGACTGAACTTTTCAAGGCCTCCTGCCTGATCACCCGAAGTCTTCTTCCACTTACTCATTTTCAAATTAGATTAAAACCTATGAAAATTTAAAACAAAAACACACAGTTAAACAAACCACCATCTCTCCAACTCCAGGGATACCACTTGCTCATCCAAAGCTGCCCATCACTCCCAAGGGCAAAGGGCAAAAGGCTCAGTTCAAAGGTTTGCCTCCCTAGGGAATAAATATGGACCCTGCATGAAAACATATGGGGGAAATCATACTTTTCTGTTACTACAACAAAATCACAAACCTTTGAAGCACTAGGCGTTAACAATTCTGAATCTCTGTGAATTAAAAGTTCAAACTGACTATCCATAAACACTACATACATTTCCACACATTCTTTATTACGATGCCATGTAACAAGGGCACGGCTTATTCTCAATATTTTAATCTAGTTCACAGCAATGCATTTCAACTTTAATTTATTCCTTTAAAAATAAATGAGGCATTATGAGTATAACTTGAAGCTGTACAAAAATTATATAAACCATCCTTTTATTCCTCTAAATGGATTTTGCTGCCTGGAACCCCTTTGGAAGTTACTATTTTTAGGAAAAAAAAAAAAAAAAAGAGACAGGGAATTTAGTGCAAAATGTAAACCACCTCCCACCGACCCAAGGAGGGGTGAGGAGGAGGAAGCCCGATTCCCCATTTTTCCCCCACAGCCCCATGCTGAGGTCACTGTCATTTAGGAGTCCGAGCCGGCCCAAAACCATCAAATCCCAAATATTTAAGGGCATGGGTTGGAGGAGGCAATGGGACTGATGTTCAGCATACAAACGTGACGTGACGTGACGTGACCACGCCGTCCCCCGCCTTTGGTTACAAAGCAGAGCGGGAGGGCAGCGCAGAAAGCAACACCAGAGGGCTGAGCAAAGCAAGTCGGGAGCAGCGTCTCTGAGGAAACTTGAAGAATGTTAAGGGTTTTAGCTGGGAAGGGGTTCGACATTCAAGTTACAGATATGAGCCAGACCCGTGAACATGGAGAATCGTTGCTAGGGGACAAAGGGCTTTATTCCCCATAACGTGACTTTTTAATGCAATTATCTGTATGCTGCATTTGAGGAAACCAAAGCTAAGGGAGGTTAAGCCTTTTGCACCGGCCAACCAGCAGCAAAGGGGGCAGAGCAGTGACGTGATCTGGCCCGAAGATGCGAGTTCGAATCCTCTTCTGTGTGTATTAATTCTGTGACCGCGAGGCAGGCTCTGGACTTCGCCTTCCCCGTCTGTGATTTGGGAAAATGCAGGAAATAAATGCAGGAAATAAATGCTCCCCGGGGGGTTCTGAGGGTCCAGAAGCATTACCAAGCCCTTCACTAAAAGCTGGGGCACAAAGGGCAGCGCGAGCTGCGCCTGCCCTCAAGGAGCTCACAATCCAAGGGAAGAGAGGACAGAAGCGCGCCCCGGAAGCGGGAAGGGGGGTTTCCGACACCTGGGGGCGGGGCAAGTCCCCTGCCGAGGAATGGGGGAGGGGTCCTGCCCGCCCCGCCCGCGCCTGAGGCCCCGGGGGTCCCCAGCGCCCTTCCTTCACGGGTGACGGCGCGAAGTCGCCGGCACAAGGAGGCCGGCGAAAGCTACACACCTGAGGGATGGAAGCCGAAGAGGGCCGGGCCCGGAGCGGCCAGATCGCAGCCCGATTCCCCGCCGCGCCAGGAGGCGGGGCCCCAGGGCAGGGCCTGGCTCCGGGAGGCAGCGCAGCGGGGCCCGGGAGGAGGCGGCGGCGGCGCCAGCGGCCTTCGGCTCTGTCATGCCTCTGCGGGGAGCGGGTGGCCACCGGGCCTTCCTGCCCTGGCTCGGACCGGGGGCATCGCACGCTGCCCGCGGCCAGGACCCCGACCCCGGACGGGAAAGTGCCGGAGGGCGGAGGCGGGGAAGCGGCACGGGCCGCCGGGGTCACGCACGAGCCGCCGGTTCACGCACGGCTAAGTAGCCGCGTGATGACGTCACGAGATCGACGTCTTTTGCGTTTGCCCTGGAGCTCCGCCCTCTTCTTCCCGTCCTCTTCCGTAAGCGGACAAACACCGGAATCTCGAGTTCGGTTCCCTCCCCTCCTCCCCAGGCCCCTGAGGGGTAGGGCATGGGGGCGGAGTTATTGGGGGCGGAGTTATTGGGGGCGGAGCCAGGCGGGACTGGGGGCGGGGTTATTGGGGGCGGAGCCAGGCGGGACTGGGAGAGTATCAGAATAAGAACAATAACCCTTGTGGAATTGAGAGGGTAATAATGATGGCCAGGGCATTATTGGGAGAGAACAATAATAATAATAATAATAACGATGGCGGAACTGCAACAGGAGGAGGAGGAGGAGGAGAAAAAGAAAGAGGAACGGTGATCATGACGGAACTGAGAGAAAATAATAAAGGCCACTTTATTAGGTGTATTAGGTGTATTAGGGATAAAGGTGGAACTGAGCGACAACCGTGGTGTTATTGGAAGAAAACAAGAAAAACCACGGCAGAAACACACCCTCCTAACCCCACGTGGCGTTTCCCTCTCGGAGACCTGGGGTGGGCGGCTTGCCATTGCCGGCTTCGGCTCCTTTTACAAATGGGGAAACTGAGGCCAGCAGGGCTCGGTGATTTACCCAGGGGCCCACAACTGGTGTCTGAGGCCCGGTTTGAATTCAGATCCTCCTGATTCCAGAGCCCACTCTTATCTACTGGGTGCTAGCTACCCAATAGTGAAATTGGGGATGGAGACTAGTGATAACCAAGGTGGAACTGGGAACGAACGGCAGGAGTAATACAAAAAAATCTTGATTATTAACTCATTTTATCCTCCTGACAGTCCCATTTCACAGATAAGAAACTGAGAGGTACAGAAGTGAAATTATCTGCTCGGGTCCCACAGATAGGAAAGGAAGCATTTGAACTCGGGTGGCATTCCTCTCCTAGCAAGAAGCAGGAAACAGCAAGGCTTGGTTAAGCCTGGGAAGCCAGCTAGCAAGTTCTGGTTGTGGAGAGGGCCCCAGGAGTCTCACTATGGGTTAGCCCCTCTGCCAAAACGGTTTACTTGCTTGCTGCCCAAAATACGGCCTCTTGGAGCCAAGGCGAGAGTTGAGTGCCATTGGACACCAAAGAGAAATGAGCAGTCCCCAGGTCAGAGATGCTAGACCCCTTGGACCCATCATGCACTAGAACCTTTCCTGTTACTATGGGCAACACCATCACCCCAGTTCCGCAGGCTCAGAACGTAGAAGCCCCTGGATTCCTCGTTGTCTCTCAGTTCCACTACATCCAAGCAGTTGTTGAGACTTACTGAACTCATCTTTGCAACATCTCTCAAATTCAACCTCTTCTCCCTTCTCCTCTGACAGAGGAACCTTCCACTGTGGTATAGGTCTTTATCCCCTCCTGTCTGGACAATAGGTGAGGGAGTGACTAGAGCTTTGGACTTACTTCTCTCACCCATTTCCAGTCTTTTTACAACTTCCTGCCTGATACACACTCTTCCATGCAATGACACTGACCTTTCTGTTCTAATAAAAAGACTATGTTTTAGCTCCAGGCATTCCCTGTACCTGGAATGTTCCCTCCTCATCTCCACCTCCTGGCGTCCTTCATGTCCCAACTAAATTCCCATCTTCTTCAGGAAACCCTTCCCAGCCCCCCTTAATCCTAGCATCTTCTTTCAGTTATTTCCAATTTATCTTGTTTGTATATATTTGTTTGATTGTTATTTTCCCATTAGACTGTGTGGTCCTTGAAGATAGTCTTTTGCCTCTTCATGTCCCTGACACTGTGCTAGGCATTTAATAAATATATATTCACCGACTGACCAATTACCTACATCAGTGGACTATAGCGGGGAAAAGTGCATTGTAAACCTCAAAGGCGATGGTTTTTGGTCACTGTGGACCTTGACCAGCCCATTCTTGACAAAAAGCTCCCAGGGAATATCCAACCACATCCATGGAGAAATGTTTCCTGCCATTCCAGTCTTGGTTAAAGTGCCCCCACTATTACTGCTTCCTTCTTGTCCTCCCTCTCCCTGGACTTTAAATTTATTGTTATTTTTCTTTCTTTCTTCTTATATCATATCACCTTCATTTCAAATGTAGCCTCCCCTCATTTCCCAATGCAGAAAGCAATATTTTATGATGAAGAATAAAATGAAGGGGAAAAGGAGTCCATTAAAATTTGCCAACCCATCGACTTCAGAGCCACCTTTTAATTTTAATCACCCTTCCATGTCCAGTCAGTTGTCAAGTAGTGCAATAACTCTGCACTATCTCTTATACCTGATTTTTCTTTAGCTAGATTGTTCAGCTAGATTTCTATTCAGCTAGACTGTTGTAATACTGATCTTTGAATTTAGAAATCCCCAAGGTAGACCTTCACAGAGGCAGAACTTCATAGAAACAAGACAACCCTGAAACCATGGAAAGTCCTGAAGCCTTCCTTGCAGAGGACTGTCAGGAAATGAAACTGGTGGCCCAATTACTGCCCAGGCTATTTGCCATGTTGATAGACTGCTTGTGGCTAGATTGGCAGAAAGTTAGAAGTAGAAGTATTCTTAAAGACCATCTAACCCATTCTCTGAATTTTATAGTAGAAGGATATCAGATCGCAGTGTACCAACTCTGCACTCAGGTCACAGAAGGTGGGATATGGCATGTCAGGGTTGGAAGGAATCTTTAGCAATTATCTAGTTCATCATCCTCAGTTTCATAGATGAACTTGAGGACTGAAGAATTGACCTTAGGTCAAACTATTAAGGCTGACACATTGTCAGAGCATGATGAAGCACAAAATGTCCAGTTCACCGACTTCCTCTCTTCTTCCACTTCTGCCTTTGTACTAAGGGGTTTTAATAAGGACCCTCAAACTCCTTAAACTTACAGTTCCTCAGCCTGATTAAGTCTCATACCTATTTCTTCACCTCAACCATCCTCGGAGGGTTTCATCATTACCGACAAGTGTTCCAGTTCCCTAATTAGAAATTCTGTTAATCTTCTGTTAGATCATAACTTCTTATGTCATTTTTCCTCTTCCTAAGCCTCCCTCATCCTAAACCAAATTTTTGCCCTCATGGAGACCTCTTCTCCCTCCAACACTTAATACTTTCTCAGGTCATTCAATACTCCTGCTCTGCCTTTACTTATTCTCTCTTCAATTTCAGACCAATTATTGGCCATTAACAATCTATACCTCCATTTGCTCTAATCCTTCCCCCTACTTCTTATCTTACTAAATTTCAGCGTTAAATTATTCTTGCTGTGTGCTGTCTCTGCTCCTACTCAAAAACATAAGGAGAAGTCTCACAACCATGGTTCCTGGGTACCTTACTGGATAACCTTACATGTTACCCAACCCAACCAGAACTGAGCCCTTATTTCAACAAGGTAGTCCTTTTGTCTCTTTGTGTATCTCTCTTTGTCTCTCTCTGTCTGTCTTTGAATCTCTCTCTCTTCCCCATCCCACATGTGGTGCTCCATCTCCTTTCCACTGCTATCCCATGTGTGCTGGAATACACTCCCTGCTTACCTCTTCTCAGAGGCAGAGAGACCCCTTCTCTCCCTTTAAGACACCAATTAACCACCCCTTCCTGTATTAAGGAAACCTTCCCTTATATTCCCCAATTGCTGTTGCCCTTCCTGCCAAACCACCTTGTATTTACCTATTTGTATAAACTATGTATTTGTACTTAATGTAATTTATTTGCACATATAAATATATTTAGTATAATTTATTTGTATGTATACATTTGTATTTAACCAATTCAAACTTAAGCGGTACATACAATTATATGTACTTGTTCATCCACCAAAATGTAAACTGCTTGAAGAATAGGGATTATTTCATTCTCTGGCACATTAGAGATACTTAATAAATCCTTGTTAAATTATTGGATCCAACAGTTGAATGTCAGAGCTACAAGAGCCCTAAGGCCTCATCTTTTCCTAACAACCTGTCATTTTATAGATAAGGAAAATGAGATTTAGAGGGATTACTTGATTTACTCAGGATCCTATAGCAGGGGATTTGAACATTGGTCTCAAGAGTCCTAGCATTATGTGCCCCAGGGATGATTTAAAAAATTGGTTATATGGTGCTAAGAAAGTCTGACTGTTCAAAGCTGCATTTCAAGCTCCAGCTCTAAGCAAACATACAAAAGCAAGAACTAAAACAACTTTAAGAAAAATGGAGATGGTAACCTGCAATCTTAAGCTTTCCTTGTTTGTCTGGTAGTGAAGGTGGGGGTGCCATCCTAAATCCAAAAGAAAAAAAACTTGCATTTTCCTAACTTGCCTAATGGCCCCTGAGCCACTTATTTCACCTGTCCCATTGATAGTTTGGGATCAAACTTTCCTATGTGGTAAAAATCCTTTCTTCTTGAACTTTCCTTCCATTCTGAGTAGGGTGATTACCGGAAGAGGACAAATAATTCCCTAGCTTGTGGTTTTTATTGCCTTGTCATATCACTCATAACAAAGTTCATCTTTTCCCCTCACTGGACAAAAAAGCAACCACAATTCAAACACTTTCCAATCATTAGGTGTTTTTTTCTCATGACCAGCTCAAAGTCAGGCCACGTTATGCAGACGCCCACAAATAAATGACAAAAGCTGCTTGGGTGGCTTCCCTTTTCTCACTGGATAGACACAATCCTGTTTTGACCTTGCATTTGAGCTGTCTGACCTGCAGTGCAATGCAAGCCTTACCCAGCAATTCAAAGTGATGTCCTTCAGAGGTGCTGCCTGTCATAAAAGAGCATTTTCGAAAACTCAGGTAGGACATGGATGCAGATAACCCAGCGGCCATCTCAAAATCAAGAAACATTTTCCTGGATAATCTTCGACTTGCACATAGTAAGTGCTTAATCAAATGCTTAATCAATATTGGCTTGATAAAAAAAATAAATAAATTCAAATACTAGGACAGCAATACCCAAGCAGACAAATGTCCAGTTTCACATCTGTGTTCTGTGAACACTAGCACATTTCATTCTTTTTTTTTTCAAAATTCTCTTTCTATGTGAATTCAACAATCATCAACAATCACAAACATTTAATAAGAACAGAAAGAACACCCATATAAGATATGCTACGTAAAGGGTTTTTTTGTTTTGTTTTGGGAATTTGTAAGTATTTAGAGAAATACACCTACTGTCTGCATAGACCTAGGTAAGTGACTTAATTTATCAGAGCTCTTCTAGACAACTCCTGAGTTGCAGAGAAAGTGCTGACCAGCACAGGTAGGGGTATTTCTTCACCTAGGAACTCCCTATAACAAAAATATTAAGGGTCCAGTCCCTATCCTTATCTATAAATTTAAGAATGTAGTAACAAATTGCTCTGTGTCCATTTCAGCATCTTTACTGCCCCCCACCCATCTGTATATCCTTTAAAATGTTTTATTGATGACTTTTTTTCCCCATATCTATCACTACTCAATAGCTTACTTCCTCCCCAGCCCAACAGAAACTCTTTTGCTTCTTGTGGAACAATATTGTTTTTAAACATCTACTTTTCGTTTCCTTTAAAATACTGAGAAATGCTATTTCTCCGGTCTAAAACACTTTCCCAACTTTTCCTTTTAGCTAAGTGGGAAGAACAAAGGCTAGAACCTTCCTTTGAAATAGAATATGAGTGATAACCAAATTTAACTCTTGTCTAAATAGCATTATTGCCTTCCTACTCACCTTGAGTGATTAGTGCCATGACTCACCTGAGTACAATGTCTTCAAGTTTTAAAATTCAAGGTTGAGATATTGATCACAGAAAGGAAATCCTCAGAGGAAGTACCCCAAGAAGGATCCTAGTAATGACTGTTTTGGAATGTTAAATCCAAACTGTATTTTTACATATTGTGATCTCTTCCTTAATCAAGATGCCTATAAATGTTATATAAGTTTCTTGGAGCAGAATGTGATGCCAGAGTGCATGGAAGACTTAGATATTGCTCTCTCTCTCTCCAAGCTAAAAATGGCTTGATATAAATTAAAGTTCAGTTCAATAAGAGTGGTTTTGGAAGACTTGAGCCTAAATCACAAAGTACAAAATTCATATTACTATTCTCTCCGACATTATAACAATATCTTTAGTCAAGCAAAATAAATAAAGATATTGAACCTATCTGGTGCTACACTTTTTTAGTTATCATTTCTCTCCCAAGGGACTGAAGGTATATTTCATCATTGTGTTATAGTTTGACCCTGATTTGGTAAAAGTTCTAACATCTTTCAAAATTGTTTCCCCTCACATTATTATGGTAATCATTATGCAAATTGTTTTCTTAGTTTCCATTCTTTATCATATCGAACAAGCTTCTCCTTATTTCTCTGATTTTGTTGTATTTCTCATTTCTTATGTCTCAATAAAATTCTATTACATTGCTATATCACAAGTTGTTCAGCCATTCCCAAATTGATGGGGATCTAGTATGATTCCAGTTGTTTATTACAATAAAAAATGTTACTATCAATATTCTTATATATATGGGTTCTTTCTATCTGTCTTTAACTTCCTTGGATATATGCTTACAATCACTATCATGGGGTTAAAGGGCATTACAATTTAGTATCTTTTGAATAATAGTTTCAAAATGTTTTCCAAAATGATGGAATCAATTTATGGCTCCATCACCAGTTCATTTAGTAACTATACTTCTGACTTTCTAGTCTTCAACACAACGTCTCTATAACAGTCCTACCCTGGAACCTCCCTCAATGCCTTGGGCTTTTCACCTTGGAAGGAAGTCCATCCACTATGTCAAGCCCTTTCTCTCTTGGTGAGTTTCTCCTAGAGCCTCTATTTTGGAGTCAGATGCAAGCCAGCCAACCTTCATCCTCCCCACTGTGCTTCTGATTTCTGGACTTAGCACAGTGCCTGGCACATAGTAGGGACTTAAGAAATGTTTATTGATCGATTGATTTCAACACCCTAGCATCAGACACATTCCCTTCCCCAATCCTTCTATGTATTGTCTTTTCTATGTTGTAAGGTGGAGAGTATGATCTGTCAACATTTTTCTTTTATGTATCTTTAATACTTAGCATAGTGCCTGGCACATAGTAATCACTTAATAAATGCTTATTTCCTACTTGCTTACCTCCGGTAATTACTACTTTCCCATTTTGTCATCTTTGCAAATCTGTTACATATAAGACAAAACCTCAGAGTTGTTTTAATTTGAATTTTTCTTATTGTTATGGAGCATTTTTTCATATGGTTGCTGATAGCTTGTTTTTTTTTTTTTTTTATTTGAGCAATGTCTATTCATGTCCTTTGACCATGTATCTACTGGGAAATGGCATTAATTCTTATATATTTGTATCCATTCTTTATATTATCTTAGATATTAGATCTTTATCAGAGAAATTTTCTGTGAAGTTTAGTTTTTGTTTTTCTTTTTTTCCAAATTGTTCCCTTCTGATTTGCACAGCATTTATTTTGCTCATGCAGAAGCTTTTCATTTTTATGTAATCAAAATTGTTGATATGGAAAAAGTCTCTCACATTTTCTCAGTGTGTTGAAAATGCCCAAAGCCCTTTTTCTAAACTGAATTAATAATTTTGAGGGTCTGTTTGCTTGGAGAAAGCTTTATATTTTCAAACCTTGCTTTGAGAGGAAAATTGGATACATCCTTTCTAAGCTTGCGTACCAAATGATAAAGTGGGGAAAGTCTGTTGTCTCCATCAAAGCTGAGCCCAAGGAAATGAACTTATTAAAGCAGAAAAAATAGATCCTGAATGCTGAACAGCTACCTAAGATGGAAGGGCATTCTTATTCCCTTTACAACAGTGAATAGACCGGATGAATGATCTGAGGAAGTGAAGCGAGAAACACCAAATGGTTTCTTCATTGTGTTTTCAGATTTCTTTGCCTTAATGACATGTTAGCTTTTCGAATATCTTTTTCTAAAAAGTATGTTGATACCACTACTATATTATTTCAAATACCTTAATATTACTTTACTAAGCCTAATTTTCAGTAGCTATCAAGAAGGACCTCTGTTCCATAAAAAGAAGATCAAATCAGTGGGTGTTGAGCTTAGAAGAGTAGAGAGTATGATCTTGAGCACCAGCAGAGGAAATATGGAGTAGGCGGATGGTTGGCAAAGTAGTCAGAGCACTGGCCCCAGAATCAGGAAAACTTGAGTGTGAATCCTGCCTTAAATACTACCTCTTTGTCTCTGAGTAAATCCCTTTGTCTTTCTATCTTAGTTTCTCTCTCTGCAAAATGAGAATGACAATAGCATCTATCTCCCAGGGTTATTATGAGATATTGTGAAACTCTAACATACCATCCAAATGCTAACTTCTATTATTAACAGTGGTAGTGGATAGAACTCCTAGACAGGGAGATGAAAAAGTAGTGGGGTCCAGTGAACAGAATTCTGGACTTGAAGCCCTGTGTGCTGCCAAAAATTCCCTATGGGACCTTGGGCAGATCTCAGAATCCCCTCTAGACATCCATTTCATTCTCTGGCGTTAGACTGACCATTGGCCATATATGTGACCTTTGAACAGCTCCCTTCTCTGGGTCTTAGATTTTGCTTCTAAGGGAGTTGGACTAAGTCCTTCCAGCTCTAAATCCTATGTAACCTATGGTTAAATCAAAGGTTTTTAACCTGGGATCTATGAACCTTCTTTTTTTTTTTTATTCTGAGACCTAGAGATAAAGTCAAGTTGGTGAATATCAGGAATATTGAGTTCTCTGTATCACCTACTAACCCTCTTCACACTAAAAAGAATAAAATTTTAAAATGTTTAAAACCCCCCCCTCCAAAATGATCTAGAAAACACTCCAAACAGAATCCTGATCAAGAAATGTGAAGGGGGGAATTACACTGAGTCATTATTCCATCCGAGGTTAGCACAGGGAGTCAGACTCTGGGGATGGGGCTGGCCAGGAGTGAACCATTTGGAGCACTCTAGCTCAGGGAAATTCTGGGTCTAACAGAGGGGACTAACCTTGTAGAGGATACAGAAATAGATGTCAATTAGCAACTGTGTGGCTCAGTCCCAGCTTCTGGATCACAAATCTAGGGTGAACAGAGGAGGAAGGAGAAGATACAAGGAAAGAGAGGTGGTAGGCTCTGGACTGGGTATTCAGTAACAAGTCCAAAAGCAAGAAGCAGCTATGTGACTTGGACCCCTGTACCAGCTTCTAGCCCAGGCTGAAGCCTCTGAAGAAGAAAAAGGAAGCCCAGACCAAAGGGGAATCTGCAGTTCTTTCACTCTGAACCACCAGAGTTTCTCAGCTGTCTCCCAGTGACTGAGAGCAGGAGCATTTACTCAGATGTTGCTCAGACCCAAGCTCAAGCCAGGAACTTGGAGTCAGGAGGCACAGTGATTAATTAAACTTGACCCTGGATCAGATCACTTTGGGAATAATGAAAGTTTATGGATCTCTGGTATAAACTATTCCTGAGATCCTGAAATAACATAATACTGCTTAAGCCCAAAAAAGCATCAATAGGACCACCCAGAAATTGCCAAAGAAGTCAGATAGTAGGCTGGAAGAAGGATCAAGCAAACAAACAAAAAAATCCTACCATAAAGAGTTGTTGTTGAAATAGGGATTCTCAAGATAAGACCCAAGTAGAAGCCTAGAAAGCACTCCAGAGCCCAGATCCAATTCCTGTGACCCTTCATTTCTCCATAACAAGAGAGAAGAGTTCCTATCTACTTGTACATTCTGGCTCAGGGTAAAGGGCCAGTACCTGGAACTTCCACTGTTATCAGAAATGTTCTTGGTATCCATAAATCCATGCAAATAAAGATCAGATACAAACTAAGTCCATGAGATGTTCATTGAATCTGTCTCTGTCACTTCAAGATTCTTTGCCAAAATTAAGACAACTCTAAGATACCACTACACACCTGTCAGATTGGCTAAGATGACAGGAAAAAATAATGATGATTGTTGGAGGGGATGTGGGAAAACTGGGACATTGATGCATTGTTGGTGGAGTTGTGAACGAATCCAACCATTTTGGAGAGTAGTTTGGAACTATGCTCAAAAAGTTATCAAACTGTGCATACCCTTTGATCCAGCAGTGTTTGGGCTTATATCCCAAAGAGATTATAAAGAAGGGAAAGGGACCTGTATGTGCACGAATGTTTGTGGCAGCCCTTTTTGTAATGGCTAGAAACTGGAAACTGAATGGATGCCCATCAGTTGGAGAATGGCTGAATAAATTGTGGTATATGAATATTATGGAATATTACTGTTCTGTAAGAAAAGACCAACAGGATGATTTCAGAAAGGCCTGGAGAGACTTACACGAACTGATGCTGAGTGAAATGAGCAGGACCAGGAGATCATTATATACTTCAACAACAATACTATATAATGACCAGTTCTGATGGACCAGGCCATCCTCAGCAACGAGATCAACCAAATCATTTCCAATGGAGCAGTAATGAACTGAACCAGCTATGCCCAGAAAAAGAACTCTGGGTGATGACTAAAAACCATTACATTGAACTCCCAATCCCTATATTTATGCCCACCTGCATTTTTTATTTCCTTCACAAGCTAATTGTACAATATTTCAGAGTCTGATTCTTTTTATACAGCAAAATAACGTTTTGGTTATGTATACTTATTGTGTATCTAATTTATATTTTAATGTATCTAACATCTACTGGTCATCCTGCCATCTAGGGGAGGGGGTGGGGGGCAAGAGGTGAAAAATTGGAACAAGAAGTTTGACAATTGTTAATGCTGTAAAGTTACCCATGCATATAACCTGTAAATAAAAGGCTATTAAATAAATAAATAAATAAATAAAATTTAAAAAAAGATTCTTTGCCAAATCCCTCCTACCTGGAGTTTTCTCCCTTCTCATCTCTATCTCATGACTTCCCCAGCTTCTTTCTAGTCCCAGAGAAAATCCAACATTTGCAGGAAGGTTTTCCCTATCCCATGAATTCTGGTGCCTTCATTCTGTTGATTACAATCAATTTATCTTTTATATTTCTTATTAGTACTAGTTGTTTTTATGTTGACTTCCCTATTGGATCGAAACAATTTATGCATTTAGCAGAAAAAAAAAAGAGAATTATTGCAAAACATCGACAAGAAAATTCACAAAGAAAAACACAATTTGAGCACAAATTCAACAAGAATTTCTAATAGCAATAAAGCAAGATTTGTTTTAAAGGAGTCACTCCCTCTATTCAATAAACTCCAGTGACTCCAAAAAGATCATTTTTTGGCTTTTAAAAGCCCTTCATAACCTTATGCCCTCCTACCTTTCTAGTTGCCTTATACTTTAATCTCCCTTGCCCCCTCCTCCTGATGAATTCTGTCATCCAGGAACTCTGGTGTCCTTGCTCTTCCCTTCACAAGACACTTCAGCTCTAGGCCTTTTCACTGATTGACCCATGCCTGGGATGCTCTCCCCCTTGATTCTTCCTCCTAGCTTCCCAGGCTTCCTCTAAGATGCAACTAAAATTCTACCTTGTGCAAGAGGCCTTTCCTATGTCCCCTTGCCTCCCTCCAACTTCTGTCTTCCTTCTGAGATTACTTACAATTTACACTGCGTATATCATGTTTATTCAAAACAGTTTAAATGTTTTTTACAAGCTGGAGTCTTGAATTCTCCTCCTGGTTTGCTGTGTAGCTTTGGACAAGATATCTCCCCTCTTAAGGTATTGAAGTAAACAATATCTAAATTCTAACTTTCTATAAATTAAACTAGTATGTTCTCAAGTCACTCATTTTAGTTCTGTGATATTCTTATCTGTGTTCTTTTCCAAGGTCTTTCATTCTCTGTTTTAACAGTCTATATTCTAAGGACACCCCTTTCCTACTCTGTCATCCTATGGTCTAAGAATATATATTTGCAAAGGTCTTTGATAGCTCCAATGATCCATCACTGCAGTTGCTTCTTTGGCGATTCTGGTTTTGTGCTATTATTATTTACCTTATAACTGCTTATTTGCTCTTAATACGATATAGCTTCTTAATCCTATAACAGAGGTTCTTAAGGTTTTTTTGTGTCTTTGACATCTCTGGCAATCTGGTTAAACCTATTGACCATTTCTCAGAATAATGTTTTTAAATGCATAGGAATACAAAGGAAATTAATTACCTGGAGATAAGTTATCAGAATATTAAAAGAAGGGCATCTAGGTAGCACAGTGGATAAAGCACCAGCCCTAAAGTCAGGAGGATCTGAATTCAAATGTGATCTCAGACACTTAACACTTCCTAGCCATGTGACCCTGGGCAAGTCACTTAAACCCAATTGCCTCAGCAAAATGCACACACACACACACACACACACACACACACACACACACACACATATATATATAAAACAAGTCCATAGATATCAGGTTAAAAATTCTTGCTATAATCAAGCTTATACTACAAAACCCTAAATATTATTATTGTTAACATTATTAATGTTATTTCTAATGTTGTCGATACTGCTGCTACTGATGTGTCCTGGGTTTTTAGCAGCCTCTCTACAAGGTCTAAAGAAAGTTGACTCTTCCTGCTGCCATCACTCCAGCCTCAAGCACTTAGGGACAGGCCATGGTGAAAATGCACACCCCAGGTGGGTACAACCTAGCTCCAGAACACAAAGATCTCCCCAGGATCCCTACAGAATCCCTCCAAATCCACTTCTGTATCAGCAGGAGGAAATAACTGGAATTTCCAGGCTAACCCAAGGTATTAATCAAGGTGAAGCGCCATAACTTCAGCAAAGCCAGCCACCCATGGGGTCATAATTTCAGGCCATTAGACAGAATTCTCAGAGCGCACAGGCCACTTCTGCTCCCTAGCTCAATAAATGGCAAGAATTGGAGGTTACTCTATAGAGCCCCAGGGATCAAATGTCTAATTGCCCTCTAAGTTGGTTTAGCTCAGCGTGAGAATGCTGGCTTGGGAGATAAATGAACTTTGAAATGACAAATTAGTGGAAATTTACTGAGGCAGAAATGTAAGGTTCTCACTCATCTGACCTGTAAATGGAAATTATGTTTTTTGGACAAATCCTCTTTCTTAAGAGAGAGCCCAGATCCCAAATTCAGATAACAGTCACCGCCCCACTTCTATGCTACTTTCCTCCATCTACCAGAAATACTGTGAACTTCAAAAATGAATACCATCTCTAGCTAGGCAAGGGAGACGTAGCTGAAGAGTCCAAAAGATGACTATAGACTATAACTGAGCATTTGAGACGAGGTTAATGAGTAATCCCTGTCAAATCTCTAATGCTAAGGGCTCTGGCCAGCCAGAGTCAAAAGCTTTTAGGCACTGGTGATTATTACCACCCTTACCCATCTGCAGGTGCTGTCTGTGTGATGTATCACTGCCTATATACTGGGCTGGCATTTCCACACAGAATAATTGGTTACAAAAGGTTGGTAGGATACCTTTGTGTAAAGAAGACTGCAAAAATAAATTCTCTTCTATCAACTTGGCTCTTTCTTTCTCTTTCTGGTTTTGGTCGGAGACATTTAATTCTATTATTGTTTGACTCTGTGTCCTCATTTTTCTCAATGGGATAAAACTTCTTAGACCTATGATCTAGCTTGGAATTATCATAATAACTTATATTTATATAGTCTATAACTAACCACTAAGCATTTCCACATAGTATCTCATTTGTAGCAAAGTACAATACGTATTATTAAATAAATAGATTTTTGCTTCAAAGTATAGGAACCAGAGACTTTGGTTGCTGATCTTTTTAAAGAATACATTTTCTATCTGGAGTCTTCATATCCTGGGGGTGGTAAGAACCTTCCACATTTTTTAGATAGAGAAATAGGGACCCAAGGTCAGAAAATTATCAGAACAAAATGAAACTAGACCTCACTTCTGCTTCCAAATCTGAGGTTCTTGACCCCATTGCTTTAGCCTCCACTGAGGTCATGGATTTATTTTTGGTAGGAAAACAAATGCAAGAACATCAAAGCAATAGGGAATGAGATACAAGCAGCCCTAAGTAAAAAGGATTTTCTCATCACTTGGAAGTTGGTGAGATCACAAGTTTGTTCTATAAAGATGCCTGGGGAATCAGTATCTCCTCTAAACAATTAACAGACATTCTGGTGATAATGTGAAATGTCTGCAGCTCTTACCCAGTGATGAATGAAAGTCTACATGCTGGATGGCTGTGTCACACCCTAGCAAAGGGACTAGAAGAAACCGTGTGGCTAAGGAGTAGAGGAATTTTTGATAATAGATTGTCTACATTTTCCCATTCCTTTAAGGAAAAATGTGTTTGAAAAGGATGAAGTTTTTTATATACATTTGTTCTGAAATTTTATTTTAAGTAATTATATGTGTTTATGTGTTGGTATAGGGTGGGAAATGGAAAGGAACAAGGTTTCTGTCTTCAGATAGCCAAAGAGCAGTAGATGTAGAAAAGGGTAATTAGGTTTATCTTGTTTGGCCTCCAGAGGGAAGAACTGAGATCACTGGATAGAAGTTACAGGGAAGTGGATTTTAGCTCAACAGAAGGGAGAAGTTTCTAACAGTTAGAATCATCCCAAAATCAAATAGACTGCTTCAATGTCCTTTTATCCCAGTTATTCAAGTCAAAATTGAGTCAGGAAAGGACAAAATGATGTGACTTTACTGTGAGTTATGTGAACTGTGTAGATCTGAGGAAAGAAGGTGGATTTTGTAGTGATTCCAAGTGCTTTTACCCTCTGGGCATGGGGGGGCGGGGTGAAGGGGAAGAGAGCAACCTGACACATAAGCCATATAAACAAGTGTGACCTAAATAATATCCTTTACACATATGAGGATTAGATCCGTCTGGGAAAACTATGAATAGAGGTTCACAATATTGTACAGAAAACAATAACAACAAATTCCTGAGGGGGAAAAAAAAGCAAAATGGCTCTCTGATGAGACTTTACAAATAGCTGAGGAAAAAAAGGAAAATGAAAGAGAAATATATACCCATAAATGCAGAATTTCAGAGAATAGCAAAGAGACAAAGTTTGTTTATACGAGTAGTACAAAGCAATCAAAGAAAACAACAAAATGGAAAAGATAAGGGATCTTTTCAAGAAAATTAAGCATATCAAGGGAATATTTCATGCAAAAATGGGCATGATAAAAGACAAAGATGGTAGGGAATTAATAGAAGAAGAAAAGATCAAGAAGAAGTGCAAAATCTGGAATTATGCCCCAAAAGTTATCAAACTGTGCATACCCCTTGATCCTAAGCCCAGCTACTACTGGGCTTATACCCCAAAGAGATACTAAAGAAGGGAAAGGGTCCTGTATGTACCAAAATGTTTGTGGCAGCCCCGTTTGTAGTGGCTAGAAACTGGAAAATGAATGGATGCCCATCAATTGGAGAATGGTTGGGTAAATTGTAGTATATGAATGTTATGGAATATTATTGTTCTGTAAGAAATGACCAGCAGGATGATTTCAGAGAGGCTTGGAGAGACTTTCGTGAAGTGATACTAAGTGAAATGAGCAGAACCAGGAGATCATTATATACCTCAACAACGATACTGTATGAGGATGTATTCTGATGGAAGTGGATTTTTTCGATAAAGAAATCTAACTCAGTTTCAATTGATCAGTGATGGACAGAAGCAGCTACACCCAAAGAAAGAACACTGGGAAATGAATGTAAACTGTTTGCACTTTGGTTTTTCTTCCCGGGCTATTTTTATCTTCTGAATCCAATTCTTCCTGTGCAACAAGAGAACTGTTCGGTTCTGCACACATATATTGTATCTAGGATATACTGTGACATATTCAACATGTATAAGACTGCTTGCCATCTGGGGGAGGGGGTAGAGGGAGAGAGGGATAAAATTGGAACAGAAGTGAATGCAAGGGATAATGTTGTAAAGAAATTTTTTTTCAAAATAAAAAAAAAATTTTTAAAAAGAAGTGGAAAAATATACAAAAGAACTCTACAGGAAAGATCTTAATATCACCAGTAACCATGATGGTGTTTAGACTCAAAATCTAGAGCCAGACATCCCGGAGAATGAAATCAGATGGGCCTTAGGAACCAATGGTAACAAGAAGGCTGGTGGAGATGATGAAATTCCGGCTAATTTTTTTAATAATCCAATTTAAACCCAAATTTGTTTAAAATTTAATGTAAAGCCCAAATATATAATGCTTTTTAAAATACTGCACTCCATTTGCCAGCAAATTTGGAAAACTTATCAGTGACCACTGTATTAGAAAAGATCTGTTTATACCTCAGTCCTAAAGAACAATGCCAAAGAATGTTCAAATTATTGAACAATTGCACTCACTTCACATACTAGGAAGATTATACTTAAGATTCTGCAACCTTCAGTAATATGTGAACCAAAAATATATCAGTAGAACAGACTGGTTTTCAAAGAGGTAGAGAAATTAAAGACTAAGTTGTCCAAAATTCAATGAATTATGGAGAAAGGAAAGGATTTCCAGAAAGACAATTACTTCTGTTTCATTGACTACACTACTTTGTTTGGATTACAGCAAAATGTGGCAAGTCTTCAGACAGAGGGAAGTATCAAATCATCTTACTTGTCTCCTAAGGAACCTGTATATAGGTCAAGAAGGAACAGGTAGAACCAAACATGGAAAAACTGGTTGGTTTAAGATGGGGAAGGTGTATAACAAAAGCTATATATTGTCACCTTATTTATTTAACTTACATATAGAGTGCATCATATGAAATGGCAGACTACATGGATCAAAAGCTAGAATTAAGGTAGAGATCAAAATCCAGAATTAAGATTGAGAAATGCCAGTAATCAAATATGCAGAAATATGGCTCTAAGGCAGAAAGTGAGGAAAATTTAAGAAGCCTCTTGATGAAGATGAACGAGGAGAGTATAAAGGCTGGTTTGAAGTTGAATATTAAAAAAACAAAAACCAAAGATTGTGGCAGCTGGTTTCATTATTTCCTAGCAAATAAGAAAAGAATCAAGCAGTGTTGTTTTACATTCTTGGGCACAAAGATCACAACAGACAGCAAATACAGCAATGAAATTAAAAGATACTTGCTACTTGGAAGGAAAACCATGGCAAATTTGGACAGCATACTAAAAAGCAAAGCTATCACCTTGCCAACAGCGGACCATATAGCCAGAGCCAGTAGTAATGTATTACTATGAGAGTTGGATTATAAGAAAAGCTGAATGCCACAGAATGGACACTTTCAATTTGTGATGATGGAGAACTTTTAAGAGTCCCTCGGAAGCAAAGAAATCAAATCTGTCAATTCTTAAATTAATTCAGACTGTTCACTGGAAGAACAAATCCTGAAGCTGAAAGCTTAAATATTTTAGCTACATAATGAAAAGTCAGGACTTACTAGAAAAGACCCCGATATTGGGAAAGATTGACAGCAAAAAGGGAAGGGGACAGTAGCGGGTGAGTTGGATAGATGTGTTCTGAAGCAATGAACTGAATTTGGACAGACTTTGGAAGATAGTAAAAGACAAAAGATCCATGGGGTCAGGAACAGTAGGATATAACTGAACAACTAAACAATAACAAAAAAACAAATCACTGAAATAATGAATAATTATGTGAAACAAAATGATAAAAATGAAACAACTTACCAAATTTCTGAAATTAAAGCAGTCCTCAAAAGAAAAATCATATCTCTATAAATATATATTAACAAAATGGAAAATGAGAGAAAAATAAATGACCTAAATGTTGCATTTTAAAAAAATTACAAATAAACTTAAAATAACAAAGGTAAAGATATTAAAAATTAGAAAAAACAAATAAATTAGAAATAAAAAATCATAGAAATGACAAATAAAACTAAAAGCTGATTCACTGGAAAGATTAACAAAATTAATAAATGTTTAGTTTAATCTGATTAAAAAGAAGAGGACAGAAAATCATATTAATAAAATAGAAGATAAACATCATGAAATCTCAACAAAATCAGAAGAAATAAAAAGAGTAATTAGAAGATATTATGCATAGCTATATGCTAACAAAACTAAAATCCCCAAAAAAATGAGTATGACTTTTAAAAATAAAAGATAATTAAACTTTCAGCAGGTCAGAGAAAGAGAGATTTTAAATAATCCAATCCTAGAAAAAGAAATAGATCTCACTATAAAAGAATTATCAAAGAAATAGTCTCAGTAATCTAGTGTTTGACAAACAAATTGTTCAAATATATGGGGAGTTGAGTCAAATTTATGAAAATAAATGCTATTCATTCCCCAGGAAGTTTTCAGAAGAGGAAATCAAAGCTATCAATGGTCACATGAAAAAAAAAATTCTAAATCACTACCAATTAGAGAAATGTAAATTAAAACAATTCTAAAACACACCTCACACCTATCAGAATGGCTAACATGACAAAAAAAATGGCAAATGTAGGAAGGAATATGGAAAAATTGAGACACAGATGCCTTATTGGTAGAGTTATGAACTAGTATAACCATTCTTTTTTTAATAATAGATTTTTATTTTTCAAACTACATGCAAAGATAGTTTTTAACATCCACCCTTGAAAAACCTTGTGTTCCAAATTTTCTTGCCTCAATCTCTCGCTCCCCCTTCTCCTGTACAATAAATAATCCAATATAGGTTAAACATGCACAATTCTTCCAAACATATTGCCACATTTATCATGCTGCATAAGAAAAATCAGGTCAAAAGGGGGGAAAATGAGAAAGAAAAAAACAGGCAAACAACAATGACAAAGATGAAAATACTAACTACACTGTAATCCATATTCAGTCCCCATAGTCCTCTCTCTGGATGCAAATGGCTCATTCCATCACAAGTCTATCTGAATTGGTCTGAATCATTACATTGTTGAAAAGAGCCAAGTCCATCACAGTTAGTCCAACCATTCTGAAGAGCAATTTGGAACTACATTTAAACTCTGTAACATTGTACACACTCTTTGGCTCAGCAATATCACTACTAGATCTATATCCCAAAGAGATAAAAGAAAAAGGAGACTTGTACTTGTACTTGTACACTTATATGTACAAAAATACTTATAACAGCTTTCTATGGTGACAAAGACTTGGAAATTGAGGCAAGGCCTATCAATTGGGGAATCATTAAGTATATGATTATATGATTATAAAGGAGTACTTTAGTACTATAAGAAATGATGAACATGATGGCTTCAGAAAAACCTGGAAAGACTTAGATGAAAAGTAAAGTGAGCAGAATCAAAAGAATGTTGTACATAGTTAACAGCAATATTGTAAGAATGGCCATCTGTGAAAGACTTAGCTACCTCAGATCATGACAATGATCCAAAATAATTCCAGAGGACCTATGATAAAAAATGCTAATCACCTCCAGAGAGAGAACTAATGAACTCTGACTCTAGAATGAAGCATACTTTTTGAACTTTATTATTGTTATATCTATCAATGTTTTGTGCTTCCTTTTACAACATGGCTAATATGGAAAAATGATTTGCATGACTGCATGTGTATAACATATCAGACTGTTTGCCTTCTCAATGAAGGGGAAGGAAAATAAGGAAGAGAACTGGGAATTCCAAAATTTTTAAAAAGACTGTTTACAAAAAAGTTTACATGTAATCTGGAAATACTTAGCAAAATAGATAAAATACTTTAAAAAAAAGTACCAAAGAGAGAAAATACCCCCTGATCCTGAAGGATACACAGGAGAATTCTATCAAAATTTCAAAGAAAAATTAGTCTCAATATTTCAAATTATTCTCAAAATCTTAGAAAGCATCCTACCAGAATCCTTTTATGTAACAAATATAATTCTAGAAACTAAACCAAGTAAAGTTAAAACACAGAAGGCAAGCTATAGACCAATATCATCAATGAATATTCACTCAAAATTTTTGAGGGAAATCTAGTCAAAGACTACAGTAATTTATTCAAGAAATCTTTCATTATGACCAAGTGAGATTTATAGCCGGGATGCAAAGATGATTCAACATTAGGAAAAATAATCAGCACAATCATATTAAAAACAAAAACATTTAAAATCACATAATCAATTTCATTAGATGCAATAAAAGCCTTTAGCAAGATACAGTACTCTTTAATGCTAAAAAAAAAAAAAAAGCTTACAAAGTATAGACATACAAAAATCATCTATCTGAATCCATGCTTCCCACTATTATATGATATAGTTATGAAAGTGCTAGAAAAAATAATAAGGCAAAAAAAGAAATTAAAAGCATAAATGTAGGTAAAGAGGAAGTAAATTTATTTCTATTTGCAAAAGATAAATGATTTACTTGGAAAATCCTAAAGAATCAACAAAAATACTAATTGAGAAAATCAGTAGCTTCAGCAGACTACAAAATTAAAAGTATTTCTAAATAATAATAAAATCTAACAAGCAAAAATATTTCAAGTAACTACAAAATGCATAAAGCACCTGAGGACATACCTACCAACACACACAAGGACTTGGATAGATGCAATTATAAAGTGCTCCTTAAAGAAATAAAGAATGACTGGGAGAATATCCAGTGCTCATGGATAGGCCTTGCCAATATAATAAAAATGACAATAGTTCAAAAGTTAATTTGTACTTTTAATGCTATAGCAATCATTTTACTAAAGAAAGGCTTTACTTTTTCACATGCACTTTTTCTATCCTGGGCCAGTTCCTCTCTCCTCAAGAAGCTCAAAAATCCCCCTGCATTTAGGGAGCTTACCACATTAGTGCCAGAATTAGTTCAGACACCAAATAAGCTTTAGCCCTATTGCATCTCAGAACTCCTGAACTCAAGAGATCCACCAATCTCAGCCTCCCTAGTTACAGCAGGAGTAACAAGCTGATGCCATTATGCCCATCACTGCTCTTCTCTTTAACAGAAGACTCATGAAGTACCATTGCAACAATAGAAAAATTCATTGAATCTAGAAGTCACAGAACCCAACTTCTTCTGGTACTTATTCCTTAGCTGATAGACCTTCAGCAACTAACTTCCTCTCCCTCATCCATAATGAAGGGATCAGACCACATAGCTTCTGGGGTCCTTTCTAGCCCTAGAGATAGGATTCCACTGTCCTATCTTCGAAGACTTCACCCCTTCATATGTGCAAAGTAATATTTATTGAAAACAATGCTAGTAAGTGCTTTAGACAAATATACTCCTTACATGAATCAGCCTATTTCACTTGTAGCTTTTTCTATAACAGCCAGTTCTAGTGGGTGATCCTATAAAGACATCTGCCGTATGTGTAGGCAAATCTGCATCACATTGAGCCCCTTTTTATTATCAAAAGTTGACTTGTTAGTGTGAAAGCTTGAGAAGAAGTAGAAATGCAGAAGAGGCTCATGTTTAGATTCATAGGAGCAGAGTGTCAGGGGACCTCAGACATCATCTAGTCCAAATCCCTTCATTTTACAAAAAGGGAAACTAAGGCCTGACAAGTCCAGTGACTTACCTAAGGTCACACCGCCAGTAACTGACAGGACCAGGATGCCTATTGCTCCAAGTTGAAACAGTTTTTCATTACGTTAGAATAGTGAATGAGCTGGAAGAGAAGAAACCAAAGGTCCCTTCTAACTCTAGTTTCCATGATCATGAGCTTAAAATGTTTCATACTGTCAGCTAGCATGTAGGATGAGCTAAATGAATGTGATTAATCCTGATAACAGCTCTTTCCTGCTCTTTACACTTTTGCTAGCTACAGCTCCCTGTGGTTAAGTATGACAATGACAACACAAACCAGGGTACTCTGGGTGATGCAATTAACCCTGCTGGTTTCCTCCCCATTCCTCTCCACTATCTTGCCATGGTTACCAATGCTCTGAAATGTTTTAAGAGACTGGGGAGATGTGATTGCTCCCTTCAACTATTTGAAGAATGGTGATGTGGAACATCATAAATCAGTCAATCAACAAAAATCCACCATGTTCCAAACCCTGTGCTCTAGGCTAGAGATAAAAAGGCCAAAATGCCCTTTACCCTCAAAGATCTCACAATCTAATTGGGAAGATAAGATACATACAACTATACTGCAGCCAGCCTCTGGTAGAAAGGTGATAGACTTGAAGTTCAGACTGAGATAGATAAATAGATAGATGGATGATGGATGGACAGGCAGATAGATAGATAGATGGATGGATGGATGGATAGATAGATAGATAGATAGATAGATAGATAAATGATGGATAGATAGACAGACAGATAGATAGATAAAGCAGCTAGATGGTGCCATAATGCATAGAGTATCTGGTCCAGAGGTAGGAAGACTCATTCTCCTGAGTTTCTATCTAGAATCAGACACTCGTTGTGTGACTTTGTTTTTAACACTATTTGTCTCCATGTCCTCATCTATAAAATGAACTAGAGAAGGAAATAATATACTACTCCAATGGTTTTTTGGGGGCAAGAAAACCCCAAACAGGGTCACAAAGACACAACTAAAAATGACTGAACTGAAAGATGTAAGACTAGAAGAGTAGGAGAAGACTAGGTTCCGAATGCCATCAGAGGCTTTGCATGCCAGAGTACTTTATGTTTGCTTCTGGAGGCAGTCAAGGGTCAGTGGAGGAGGGAACAAGTTGGAGTACGTACCAACATCAGATGTGTTTTTTAGGAAAATCGTTTAATGACTGAATGGAGGATGGATTGGAGGAAATTCTTGAGGAGAGAGGCTTGAGACAGGTAGAATATAATCAAATCATGAGGTGATGAGGACCTGTATCACAGTGGCGGCAATATCAGAGAAAAGAGAGTAGAAACAGTGTGAACTTGGAAACTGGATATGAGGGTGAGAAAAAATCAGGATACAATGAGATTGCAAGACTGGAAGTGTGGTGGTACCCTCAATAATAACGGGAAAGTTAAGAAAAATGTTAGGGGGAAGGATGATGAGTTTAGAATATGTTGAGCTGATGATGTTAACTAGATATCTAGTTCAAGATGACAATAGGTTAGATGTGAGGGTAGAGGTCATGAGAGAGGGTAGAGCTGAATAAGCAGATCTAAAAAAGCATCAATAAGGAGATGGTAATTAAATCCATGGTTGTTGATGAGATCATCAAGCAAAATAGCACTGAGGGAGAAGAGAAGAGGAGTCAGGACAGAGCACTGGGAGACATCCAAAGTTAGCAGACATTACTTGGATGAAGATCCAGAAAAAACAAACACACAAACAAACTTAACAAGGAATCAGACAAGTAGGAAGAGAAGCAGGAAAAAGCAATACTAGAAAAATTTGAAGAGAAACTAGTATCAAGGAAAGAGGGATCAATAGTTTCAAAGGCAGCAGGGAAGTGAAGAAGGATGAAGACTAAACAAAGGCTATGCAGACTTATCAGTTAAGGAGTCCTTGATAACTTTGGACAGAGCCAATTCGATTGAATGAGATTAGTAGTCAAGATTCAGAGTTAAGAAAAATGAGAAGAAAGGAAATGGAGGCACTGGTTATAAATTCTCAAGGAGTTTAGCCACAAAAGGGACAAGAGATATAGAACAATAGCCAACAGTGATGGATCAATATGGATCCATCGATAAACAGATCGATAAATTATTTTGTTAAGGATGGGTCTGACATGAGAATGTTTGTAAGCAGAAGGGAAGGAGCCAGTATATAGGGAAAGATTGAAAATAAGTGAGAGAATGGAGATAATACAGGAAGTAATTTGCTAGAAAAGATGTGGGTAAAATTTGTGTATATAGAGAGGTTTTTCTTGACAAGGAGAAAGATCACCTCTTCCTGTGAAATAGATGAAGGTGAAGATGGTGGCAGAAGGCACCTTATGTATAATAAGATGAGGAGAGAAGAAAGAGCTCTCAGCACATGGCCTTGACTTTTTTCAGAGTAATATGAGTTAAAGTTCTTAGCTGAGTGGATGGTAAGAAGGGGAAATAAGAGAGATTTGTGAAGAAATGGAAGTCTGTTCATCTGGGAGGAATGAGTTCAGGTAGGTTATCAATATCCCTATGAGTTAAGCCTCAGGGTGAAATTTCCTCTTAGGAAATTAGGCAACAGTATGTAAATGGGAAGCTGGAAATTCTTGAGCCCCAGAGAGAATAACTAAGACTGATGGACAGAAATGAGAGGGGAACCAATTTCAATTAAAAAAAAAAAAAAGAAAGAACTTTCTAATAGTAACATGAGTAAAATGCTAAACTTGGAGTCAGAAAGACCCAGGTTCAGATACTCCCTCTAGCATTTATTGGGTATGTGAACATAATCAAGTGACTTAACTACTCCTTCTCAGAAAAATGTTTTTAAATGTATAAAATAAAGGTACTGACCTGCATTGAAAGAGGGAGAGGGTTTCTAAACTAAGAAGTTCCCTGTTACAGATCTGGTCCCTATCTCCTATAGGTAATATGTATCTGCATTTGCGTGTTACAGATATACATGAGATATACATGTAAATGGATAAATATGAGTATAGGTGTATGCAAGATTTCCATCACTTGTAGAGAATGAATCCAAAGTCTTCTACCCAACATCCTTGGGATAATTCTGGTGACCATGGAGAGCCTCCTTTATCAAGCTTCTTTGAATTTTCCACTCAGAAATGACTTTCCCTTCCTCAGACTTTACCCAAAATATTCAACTTCTTTTTCACTTTTATTGAGTACTGGAGAGATTTGCTTATATATTTCATCCACTCTACTAGCACAGACATTTCATGAGGGAAAAGAATGTTTTCTTTATCTTTTCTATCACCTCATATTTCCAGTACAGTGTTTTGTGTGCAGTAGGTGCTTAATGTTTGTTACATTTCTAGGTCCTGTTTCTCAGGCCCTCAATTTTGTTCCTTTCATAAATACTTCACTCCCATTAAGTGCCAAAATGTGTACACTCCTCAAACCACTTTTCATCTGGCAAAGACATGAAACCCCAGCTATCTGTTCTTACCCATAAATTCAAGTTGGGAACATCCTCAAGGAAAGTAAAGAGTTGTGTGAATGTGTAAAAGGGAGGAAGAAGTTATGCAAAGGGGAAAGGGCCAGTCAGAAGCTTCAGGCAAGGCCTTAAATGGCAGCTCTAGAAGAAAAGAGATTGAATCAGCTTGAATAGCAGATGAGTCTCCTTTGATTTTGCTTTGTTCTTCTGACCAGATACTCTATAAATGTCAGGCAGAAGATGAAGAGAAGTAAACACATTATTATGAAAGAGGTATAGGGCCATCTGCCTCATGTCAGGTGTCTGGATTGTGAAATATTGCAATGCTCAGGTGACCTTGAGAAAGGTTGTACTAATGCATTATGGGCCGTTCACCCAACTATTTTGAACTATCCAGTCTGGAACATTTTGGGTGAATTGCAAAAATAGCAAGAAGGCATGACCTCTGAACCAGGTCTATGGTTTCTGTTTTCCCAATTTGATGGCATTTTTATTAGGCTAACTTGCTTGGAGCCAGCATCTAGGCATGTGACAGGTGTGTTTTGCTGCCACAGAGGGCCTGATGTACTACTTGGCAATGTCTTGACTTGTAAGAAAAGCATTTCTCCAGATGGTGGGGGATGCTCACTGTACAGAAGAATATATTTTGAGCTGATGCTTTGGCTCAATCACTAACCCACACTAGTCAGATACATGGAATGAGTACCATTTGGGGTTATGTACTGTGACAGTTTGGCAGCAGCTCAAGCCTCTGGGGTTAACTCTCTTACAGGTCACCTACCCTGACTGAATGCTAAAGCCCCTGCCTTCAAAAGTAAGTATTAGGTCTATAAAATCAGATCAATTAATTTTTATCACCCCATGGGAAATCAGTGGTTACATAATTCTGCAGTGACAAATCCAACATTTTGTTCTTTTGGAGGAGGGGAGACAACTTCTCCCTCTACAAAGGATGCACTAAACTGAAAGAAACATGTGTTGCCTTGGGTGCATAGCCTAAAGTCCACCCAAAGTGGGGGTGAGGAAAAGGAAAAGGTGGGAGAGAGGTATGGGAGGTTGACTAGTAATATGCTCAAGGCACAATGATTTCATGACGGCATAGCTAGTGTATAAAATACTAGGTCAACCTCCCTCTGGTAAAGTAGAATTACTTATGCATGTGATTACAGTTACAACAAAGAGAGCTCCCTATCCAAAGCTGATCCTACATTGGCCTTCTTTGATAACTAAAATTTAACCATTATACAATTATTCCTCAGGTTGTGCAGAGATCATTTCCCAGAGTCTTCTTTTAAAATGAAAATTATCTAAGAGACTGGGAGAATATACTATGTCACTAACATCCTCCACTAGACTATCAATTCGACAAAGGCAAAACTCCCCCAGAAATAGATCCTTAAATAAATGTTGCCTGAATTGCATTAAGATGAATGAGTTATTATATCACAGAGTGGTAGGACTCACGACAGGTAGAAGACAGAAAAGGAAGAAAAGTAGGGTACATAGATTAAAGTTCCTTTGACTTTTAAATACAATGATGCGATGATTTACCCAGGGTAGAGGAAGGGTTTTCTAAAAGAAAAAAAAGCATAGCATTCAATGAATCTTTGATCTTAACAAAGTATATGCCCACAACAAACTGGGAAAACATTTTTACAGTTAAAGGTTCTGATAAAGGCCTCATTTCCAAAATATATAGAGAATTGACTCTAATTTATAAGAAATCAAGCCATTCTCCAATTGATAAATGGTCAAAGGATATGAACAGACAATTTTCAGATGAAGAAATTGAAACTATTTTTAGCCATATGAAAAGATGCTCCAAGTCATTATTAATCAGAGAAATGCAAATTAAGACAGTTCTGAGATACCACTACACACCTGTCAGATTGGCTAAGATGACAGAAAAAGATAATGAGGAATGTTGGAGGGGATATGGGAAAACAGGGACACTGATAGATTGTTGGTCTAATTGTGAATACATCCAGCCATTCTGGAGAGCAATTTGGAACTATGCTCAAAAAGTTATCAAACTGTACATACCCTTTGATCCAGCAGTGTTTCTACTGGGCTTATACCCCAAGGAGATACTAAAGAAGGGAAAAGGACACAAATGTGCAAAAATGTTTGTGGCAGCCCTCTTTGTAGTGGCCAGAAACTGGAAACTGAGTGGATGCCCATCAGTGGGAGAATGGCTGAATAAATTGTGGTATATGAATATTATGGAATATTATTGTTCTGTAAGAAATGCCCAGCAGGATGATTTCAGAGAGGCCTGGAGAGACTTACATGAACTGATGCTGAATGGAATGAGCAGAACCAGGAGATCATTATATACTTCAACAACCATACTGTATGAGGATGTATTCTGATGAAAGTGGATAATTTCGACAAAGAGAAGATCTAATTCAATTCCAATTGATCGATGATGTATAGAACCACCTTAACTTAACACTTCCTAACTGTGTGAACCTGGGCAAGTCATTTAAACCTAATTGCCTCAGCAAAAAAAAAAAAAAAAAAAAAAAAAAGATATTAAAAAGATGGGCTGGGGCAGCTAGTTGGTGCAGTGGATAGAGCATCAGCTCTGAAGTCAGGAGGACCTGAATTCAAATCTGACCTCAGACACTTAACACTTCCTAGTTATTATGACCTGGGCAAATCACTTAACCCTAATTGCCTCAGTAAAAAAAAACCTGGTCCTTTGTCTTGGGGAGACACTTGAGGGCATTAAAATCACTCCTATCAATTGTACCTTTCCAACATAGTAAGGGACTAGTTCTATAGATCATCTGGCATGTCATCATCATCCTCCACATAGCTACCAACAGAATAGTCTTAAAATACAACTCTGGATATAACAAGCTCCTAGGGCTCCCTAATACCTCTAGGATCAAATACAGACTCTTTTGTTTGGTACTTAAAGTCCTTTACAATCTGGCCCCTTCCTTTTTATACTTTACTCCCATCCCCAAACTGTCATAGAGTCAAACTGTCCCAGTTATTATTCTCTCACACAGTATTATGTCTCCTATTTCTGTGTTTTTGCATGGTTTTTTTTCCATGTCCAGAATGCACCACCTCCTCTCCTCAGTCTCTTAAACTCACTAGTTTGCTTCAAGGTTCAGTGAAGAAGCTTCGTCTTCCTTTCCCAATCTCCCTGGCTGCTTCCCTCTAAAAATTGCCTTGTATTTATTTTTGTGGTTTTCCATATCAAGGGATATATGGAATATTCAGAAGGACTAACACCTCTGGTGTGGGGGCTTCTGAGCCCTTTCCAGGAGTGTTCATGCACCTTTCGGTCCCTCTTCACCTAACTTTCACCAGTGCCTCCAAGAAGCTGTAGCATGTGCAGCAACCACATCCTGGTTGTCTCAGAAGGTTGAGATGCCTCATCCATCAGTGAGTTAACGGATGTCTACCCCAAACATATGAAAATTTTCCCCGGTGGAACAGGGGTATGAGAACAATTTGATCCAATGGCCATGAAGGTGTCTAAAGTAGGCACTGTGGAGAACTTAGAGCTTGGACAGATATTGAAGACATCAAGTGCTCTGTCACTGGACTTCAATGACAGGCAGAGAGCGTGCGGCTGATGACTTTTAGCATCTTTGCCCCATTTAAATCCAATTCATTCTCAAGTCAAAATATCATTCATGATGTCATTGGGCCTCTTCAAAAACAAAGGACAAACAATAACCCAAACACATAATAGTGTCAAGTACTAGGTAATATGTAGGCATGCAAAGGCAAAAAGGGAAATAGTTCCTTTGCTCAAAAAGCTTATATTTTATCGAAAGACAACATGTACAGAATAAATACAAAGGAATTGAGAGAACATCAGCTTTTAGGGGTATCAAGAAAGATTTCATGGAAAGGGGAGGGCTTGAGCTCTTATGGAAGCAAGAGATTCTCAGGTAAAGTTAAGAAGGGAATTCATTTCAGACTTAGAGGACAGCCAGGGCAAAGATACAGAAAAGAAAAGAGGAATGGATGTGTGAGGAATACTAGCAAGGCCACTTTGGCTAGACAGCTGAGAGCAGGCAAGGGAATAATGTATAATGAGGCTACAAAGGTAAGTGGCCAGGTCACAAAGTTTTAAAAACCAAACAGAGGAGTCTATATTTGATCCCAGAGTCAATAGCATATCACTGGCATTTATTAAGCAAGACAGTGACCTGGTCAGACCTGTGCTTTAGGAAATTCACTTTGGCAGCTGTGTGGAGAATGAACTGGAGATAGAAGAAATCTCAGGAAAGAAGATTAATTAAGAGGCAATACCAACGGTTCAGGCAAGAAATGATGAGAATCTAACTAAGGCAATGGTTACATGAATAGTGAGAAAGGGAGGAGAGTAAGAACTCTTATGAACATAGAAAGCAAAATTTTGCAAATGATTGCCTATGTGGGATAAGTGAGAGTTAGATGCACTGTGAAGTTAAGTGACAAGAAGCATGGTGGTTCCTTCAACATAAATGAGAAAGCTCAGAAGAGTGAGCTTGGGGAAAAAATAATAAGTTCAATTTTGAGTATGTTGGATTTGACATATCTCTCAGATATCCAGTTTGAAATATCCAATAAAAAGTTGTGAGCACAGGATCGGATAACTTAAGATATATTGCATACATCTGCACAGGGACAATAATTAAAGCTATGGGAGTTGATGAGATCACAAGTAAGAATATGCTGTGGTTGTTCAGTTATTTTTCAGTCATATCCAACTTTCCGTGACCCTATTTAGGGTTTTCTTGGCAAAGACACTGGAGCAGTCTGTCCCTTTTTTCTGCAGTTCCTTTTACAAATAAAGACTGAGGCAAACAAGGTGAAGTGATTTACCCAGGGTCATACAGCTCTGAGTCTGAATTTGAACTCAAAAAGATGAGTCTGGCACTCTATCCATTGCACTACCTAGCTGGAGTACTGAGAGAAAGAATAAAAGAGAGACAAAGACAGAGCCTCAGTATATATTGATGACTGGATCTTGTATGATATCAGTGAAAAGTAGCAAGGGAAATGGAGAACAAAAGGTAAGAGGAAAACCACAAAAGAGGAATGTCATTAAGATGCAGAGAAGAATATCCAGGGAAGAGGGCAATCAAAAGTGTGAAAGGTTAGAGACAGATCAAAAAGACTGTAGAGTAAGGAAAAAACCCATCAGATTTAGAAATGATGAGCTCACTAATAACTATGAAGAGAGCAGTTTCACTTGATTAATGACATCAGAACCCAGAATGCAAAGTTGAGAATTAAGGGAACAAAAGTAGCAGAAATGCATCCAAGCAATTTTTCCAAGGAGTTTGTCTGAAAAAGAGGAGAAAGGGAAGAAAGTTCTACATTAGCCTGGGTTCAAGTCCTGTCTCTGACACATACTGACTGGAGGACCCTAAATAGAAGTTTATCTCTTGGTGATTTAGGGAACTCAATAAGATTATGAGTTGCAGAGGTGTCAATATGCATTGGTAGACAGAATTAGTTTGCTAGGAGATCCCTATTCCAATGACATTTAGTTTAAAAAATATATTGTGCATAAATTTACGTTCAATATGCTTTTATGTGTATGTGTTGCCTCCCCCTATGGAATATAAGCTTTTTGAGGTCAGGAAGTGCTTTATTTGTGTCCCTGAGTTAACATGGCTTAATCCAATGCCTGGTCTATGATAGATCCTTAATAAATAAATATTTGTTGATTGATCAATTGATCCTGACAAAACCAGTCTTTATCTATTTGGTTTTTTTATGTGAAGATTTTATATTAGCACTTTTAATTGATTGTGTATATTACTTAGAGGCCTTTATGATGTTCCAGGACTTGATTCAATTAATTTGCAAACCTGCAAATTGTAGCATATGGAGAACCTTGTGATCTACATGAAATCCTATTTTCATGTGTATTCTGTGCTTGACATCCTCCATGACAATGGGAAGAAATTGATTTAATTTGAAGGGTCTAATCAAGCTCTTTATAAATTTTTTTCTACTTTATCATCCTCTGCAACAGATGTTGGTGCATAAGCTACAATTATTTTCATGAGGATCTTTTTGCAAATGCTTGTCAAAAGCACTGTAGTTTTGAGATGATGACCAAATGTTTCCTGTTGCCTTTGGACACATGATAATACTGATGCTACCAACCCTATTTACTTCCCTAAGAAAACCAGAGACCCTCATTCCATTTTTCCTGTCTTCTGATTTCATTATAGTGAGACTCTTGAGATTTATATAATTCTGATCCTCTAGTAGCATAATCATTCATTTGGTCACTGGACAAGACAAGCACCAACAACAAAATTGAAGTTGATTGATGACTAAAAACAACAATCAATAAGTATTTTTAAGTACTTATTCTGTCCAGGTAGTGTGCTAAGAGCTGGAGATGCCAAAAAAGAGGTATAAAAAAGTTCCTGTCCTTAAGGAGCTCAAAATATAATGGAGGAATCAAAAACTATACACAAACAAGGTATACACAAGATAAATAGAAAATAATTAACAAAGGAAAGGAACTGCAATTAAGAGGAGTTGGGAAAGACAACCAGTAGAATATGGGATTTTAGTTAAGATTTAGGCAGAAATGAGGAGGGAGACTTCCAGGCATGAGGGATAGCCAGAAGATGCCTAGTGCCAAGAGATAGCTTATCTTATTCACAAAACAGCAAGGAGACAGTGACACTGGATCAAAGAATACATGGTAAGGATGAAGGCATGAGAAGGCTGGAAAGATAGGAGGGAACTAGATTATAAAGATTTGAGGTTTGTTAATAAGCATATTGTAGGGAATAGAGAGATAAGGTGAAGAACTTACAGCAATGTATTAATTCTTTTTCTGTATTTTATTTTCCTTATTTCTGTGTCTTCCTTATGACCTGTATAATATGTGCAGGCTCATATCTACTTGAGCCTTGGCCAGCTGGAAACATATTTACTTAACCTGAGCTGATGACATTTATTGGTATTTGACATTTATCGATATTTAATCTATTAGATGGACCACAATCTGCTTGATTAAGCCTGAAGGCCTGATTTTCTGTTTCCTAGAAATCAGGAGATTTCAGGGCAACAGAAACCTTCCATTCCAATCTCCCCAAATAGCAACAACCAATTAGATGCCTCCTTCTCCCCTTCTCAATGCTCTCCTACTTGTGATGTAATTTCTTGTATAAAAGCTATGTATCTTTACTACTTCTTTAACCCTCCTACCACGAGCTTTCTCTTTCTTATCTTGCGATGGGACGGCTCATCCTCCGGAGATGAGAAAGCTATACATCTACTACATTCCACTGACCAAATAGGGGAACAGTAGACTTATGTGACCAATCACACCATATAGAGGGTGGGATTTGGGGGGATCTTTGTCTAAAATGTATAAAAACTGTGAGCATTTTCAAGGGAGTGGCTCTCTCCTGCTGTGAATTCAGCTCACAGACCAGGATGGGGTCTACTTCTTGAGATTCTAATAAATAATTCTGATTTCTATGAGTGATCTCTGTAGTAGTCAATTTGGGTAGGTCTTTTTGTTCCAAAAACTGGTGTGCTATAATCAGCACTATTAATAGTTCTTCAGAGAAGGCAGTGTGGAAAAGATGGGGCCTGAGAATACAGAACCTGATTTCATATAGGGTAATTTTTTTTTTATTTAAAGGAAATTTCTGTTCAATTTTGTTTTAATAGAACATCCCGTCTCTTCTCAAGATAAAGTTAAATAAAATGTTTCCACCTCTCTTATCTATGGGGCAAGCAGTTATCGAGCCTTCAGTTGACTGCACAAAGCCACTACAAATATTTCAAGTTCTATTAAGTCAGGGAAGGTAGAAGGAAGAGGTGGAACCAAGATGGCAGAAGAGTGGATATGACTTTCTGCGACCTCCTCTGACCTTCTCTCAAACCAACAGCAGATTAAGATTCTAAACTGGTTCTGGAGTCAAAGAATCCACAAATATTTGGAGTACAACACATTCCCAGATGAAGATACTTTGGAAGAACTTCAGAAGGTCTGTTTCAAATGGGCAGGAGGACAGTCTGCCGAACCCAGCATGGCTAGAAACTGGAGCAGGGAGTCAAACTGTTGTAGCTTCCATGCACCTGGGAATTTTCTGTGAGACTCTTCAGCTACTCTGTCCTGGTTGCAAGCAGGTGTTTTGATAGATTTGCTACAAAAGGCAAATTGTAAACCACTGAGCCCCGGAAGAACTCTGGATCTAAAGGCCCTTACCCAGCACTGGAAATCAATCAGCAGAACTGCCGCGGGGCAAATTAAAGCAGCTGTCGCTCTTTTGCATTGAACAGACTTCAAGCCTTTAAAAAAAAAAAAAAAAAAAAGAATAAAAACCTAAAAAGAACTCTCACCATAGACAGATTCTTTGGAGAGAGAGAACAGACCTTAGATCCTGAGGATTCTAAAGGCAAAACAACTCCAGATGAACCCCCAAAGAAAAACATGAGCTGGTCCCCATTTCATAAAGTTTTCATGGAAGATTGCATAAAGGATCTTAAAAGAGAGTTAGAAGAAAAATGGGAAATTAAATGAGATCATTGCAAGAAAAATGGAAAAAACATATAATACCTTAAAAAAGAGATATGAAAAGGACACCAATTTACTGAAAAACAAAATTTGTGGAATGGAAAAAGAACACAATGAACAAAAAAATTCAATTGGCCAATTACAAAAGGAGCTAAAAAAAAAAAGGTAACTGAAGAAAATAATACACTAAAAATTAGAATTGAACAAATGTAAGTGAATGACTCAATAAAACTTCAAGAATCAGTCAAGCAAAAACAAAAAAAATGGAAAAAATGGAAGAAAATATGAAATATCTCCTAAGAAAAACAATTTACCTGGGAAAATAGATCTAGGAGATACAATCTAAGGATTATTGGGCTTCTTGAAAGGAAAAAAGAACCTAGACATTATTTTATAGGAAATCATAAAAGAAAACTGCCCTGATATTTTAGAATCAGAAGATAAAATAGCCATCAAAGGAATCTACTGATCACCTCCTGAAAGAGACTCCAAAATTAAATCCCCAAGGAATATTGTGGCTAAATTTCAGAACTATCACACCAAGGAAAAGATATTGCAAGCAGCCAGAAAGAAACAATTAAAAAAAAAAAAAGGAGGAGTCACCATTAGGATTACCCAGGACCTAGCAGCTTTCACTTTAAAGGATCAAAGGGCCTGGAATCTGATATTCTGGAAAGCAAAGGAATTGGGATTACAGCCAAAAATAAATTATCCAGCTAAAATGAGCATTATCTTTCAGGGAAGAAGATGGGCATTCAATGATATAACTGAATTTCATCTATTTCTAATGAAAAGACCAGAACTGAACAAAAAATTTGATCTCCAAATGCAAAATTCAAGAGAAATATAAAAAGATAAAAAGGAAAGAACTCTTGAGAACTATATTTCTGTTGTGGGTATACTTAGAGAATGAAGATATAATTTGATTTTATTATGATAATATGAAAAAGAAACTAGAGGTGGAAAGGGGATCATACTGGAAGAAGAGGAAAAAGGAGGTAAAATAAGGGAAATTACATTCCACAAAGAGGCAAAGAAAACCTATTATAATTGAGGGAAAGAAGGAAAGGGGATGAGCATTGTGTGAATCTCACTCTCATCAGATTTGGCTCTAAGAGAGAACATCAGACATATTTGATATTGTAAAGAAACTTGCCTCACTTTATAGAGAAGGAGGAGGGAAAGAGGGAAAAGAAAGGGAAAAACTAATAGAAGGGAAAACAAGAATTAGGGAAAAGGTATAAAAAAGGGGGAGGGGCTCTAAACGGGGAGGACTGTTTGAGGGAGGTGGTCATTAAAAGTAAAATACTGGGGACCCACACAAGCAAAAATGTTTGAGGCAGCCCTTTTTTGTAGAGGGCTGAAACTCCAAAAAAGTATGCTTGAATCAGACAACCCAGCACTTAAGGCTAATTACATATTTGATGTGAAACAATGATTCTATTAGCATATATTTGGATAAATGGCTCTTCTCATTGTTGGTGTTTGCTGAATGTTTGTTGTTAAGATAATCAGAGGCAAGAATTGGAGGGGGAGGGAGAGAGGCAGAGTCACTTGGTGGCAGGATGAGGAGGAGAGAAATTGGTGACTCCAGACTCCCAAATTCAGAATTCTGCTTGACTGCCTCTTTCACTTCTCCCCCTAAAGACCAAGGACTTTGATTTACCCTGACTCTGGCTGATCCTGAAGCCCTCCAGAGAGCTAGCCCATACTCTAGACTTTTTATAGTGGCAAGAAACTGGCATCTGAATAGATGCCCATCAATTGGAGAATGGCTAAATAAATTATGGTATATGAATGTTATGGAATATTATTGTTCCATAAGAAACAAGACTTACATGAAGTGATGCTAAGTGAAATGAGCAGAACCAGGAGATCATTATACACTTCAACAACAAGACTATACGATGATCAATTCTCTTCAACAATGAGATGATTCAAACCAGTTCATCACTGAACGATTGGAAGAGAGCCATCTACACCCAGAAAGAAGACTATGAGAACTGAATGTGGACTGCAACACAGCATTTTCACTCTTTTTGTTGAAGTTTGCTTTCTGTCAGGTTTTTTTCTTGATCTGATTTTTCTTGTGCAGCAAGATAACTTTATAAATATGATACATTTATTGGATTTAACATATATTTTAACATTTAACATGTATTGGACTACTTGCCATCGAGGGGAGGGGATAGGGGGAAGGAGGGGAAAATTTGGAACAGAAGTTTTTGCAAGGGTCATTGTTGAAACATTATCCATGCATATGTTTTGTAAATAAAGTTTTAATAAAAAGATTGGGGAAAAAAAAGAAGTCAGGGAAGGTAGATGTATGTTTGAGTGTGGTGGAATGAAATCTCAATTGTGCCAAATAACCATTTTATAAATTTGTTGTTGTCTAAATGGGGTGACAAAGCTTAAGAATTACTCTGTTTGCTAGCATGAACAGATATTGCCTGTAAAATTAAAAAATTCTTCTGATTTTTGGTATGCATACTAAGCAAATATCAGCACAGGGAAAAATCTGTTGTTTATATTAAATTAGAATGATGGTATTTTAGAGCTAGGAGGGATCTAGCCCAACCACACAGCTGCCAAAGAGATTTTTTTAAAGTGTAGGTTTAATGTGTCACATCTTTTCCTCATCTCAGTCAATTCCAGTGACTCCCTATTTCCTCTGGGAGCATATATAAACTCTTCAGTGGACATTTAAAGATCTTCCTTCCCGACCTTTCTTGGCTTTTTACAACTTATTCCCAACTTGCTATATTGATCTACTCATTGCTCTGCACAAGGCTCCCTCTCTTGTCAGCCATCCCGTATGATCTCTGTCTCTTCTGTTGGCTGTCCCCTCTATCTAAAATGCACTTAGAATCTTTGGTTTCCTTCAGCACTCAGCTGAAGCATCACCTTTTGCAGGAAGTCCATCCCAGTTTCCCCACACCTAAGCACAAGATATCCCTTCCCAAATCACCTTGCATTCATTTTGCATCTAAGTTATAGGTGCTCAGATAGACAGATATTGTTTCCACCATTAGAATATAAACTCATTGATACCACTACACACTTCTCAGATTGGTTAAGATGACAAAAAAAGATAATTATGAATGTTGGAAAGGATATGGGAAAACTAGGACACTAATTTATTATTGGTGGAATTGTGAATGTATCCAACCATTCTGGAGAGCAGTTTGGAACTATGCCCAAAGGATTATCAAACTGTGCATACCCTTTGATCCATCCCTTTGATCCATTAGTGTTTCTATTGGGCTCATATCCCAAAGAGATCTTAAAGGAGGAAACGGGACGCACATGTGCAAAAATGTTTGTGGCAGCCCTTTTTGTAGTGGCTAGAAACTGGAAATTGAATGGATGCCCATCAATCGGAGAATGGCTGAATAAATTGTGATATATGAATGTTATGGAATATTATTGTTCTGTAAGAAACGATCGGCAGGATGATTTCAGAGAAGCCTGGAGAGATTTACATGAACTGATACTGAGTGAAATGAGCAGAACCAGGAGATCATTGTACACAGCAACAAGATTATACAATGATCTATTCTGATGGATGTGGCTCTTTTCAACAATGAGATGATTCAGGCCAGCTCCAATGATCTTGTGATGATAAGAGCCATCTACACCCAGAGAAAGAACTTTGGGAACTGAGTATGGATCACAACATAGCATTTTCACTCTTTTTATAGTTTGTTTGAATTTTATTTTTTCTCTTTTTTTACTTTTTGATCTTATTTTTCTTGTGCAGCAAAATAATTGTGTAAATATGTATGCCTATATTTGACTTAAAACATATTTTACCACATTTAATTTTTATTGGATTAATGCCATCTAGGAAGGGGGTGGGGGGAAAATTTGGAACACAAGGTTTTTCAAGGATCAGTATTGAAAATTTATCCTTGCATATGTTTTGAAAATAAAAAAAACTTCAATTAAAAATAAATTTAAAAAAGAATATAAACTCGTTGAAAATAAACCATTTCACATTTGTCTTAATATTTCTAATAAATGTTAGCACAGAGCCTACCAATTAGTGAATGCTCAATAAATGCTTAATAATTGAGATGAGAAAATTTAGTGCCGTGCCTAAGATCACATGAATATCAGAAGAGGGAGTAGAGCTCATATTTCTGATTTTAAGGCTAGCTTTCTTTTCTTTCAAGCTGAACATTTTTTCTTATTTCAGTTCATGGGGTAAAAATTGTCACCATATCATAACCCATCTTTCCATTAAAGTGTTACTGCATACACTGTCTTGATATATGTATATGTACACAAATGTATGTATATATGTATACATGTGTGTGTGTAAAGTCCCAAGGGCCTTGAAAATGATTTTCCTGGCTTATGAGTGAATTCTATTGGATGCATCATCTTGGTCTCCTTGCTCCTCTTTCCATAAGATCCTACATCTCTTATCTCTGGGATCTGCTCTGAAGGTCCCTCATGTCCATATTTCCTGGTTTCCCTCCTTGACGTGTTCAAAACTCAGCTCAAATCCCAATTTCTTCAGAAAGACTTTCTTTCCAACCCCAATTCCTTCCCTCTGAACTTATCCCCCCTTTTAAAGTGAGTGCGTGTGTGTGTGTGTAGTCTTTAGACTTAATTGTTTACATGTTGTCTCCCCCATTAGGATGTAAGATTCTTGAGTAAAGAGACAGTCTTTTTCTCTTTGTACCCCCAAAACTTAGCTCAGTGCCTGGCACATGGTAAATCCTTAATAAAAACTTGTTGATGATCAATGGAAAGACATGTGCCTAGTCCACCAGACAGACTATTGCAACTTTCCTATACCACAGCCCCTCTTTGGATAAATGGAATGACAGTCCAGATTTTACCTAGAGAATTTTTTTAACAGATGGCACCAAAGTGCAGATATTAAGTACTATAGAAAACCAAATAATAATGATAATAAGTGTAGATACACTAAGGATTGAACTGAGATCTCTACTTCATTTCAATAGTCCTCACACTCAGAATTCATAAGATGTTAACAGATTTCAGGCAGCATTACTTTAGTAACATTCAATCCAGTAACAAATGACAGACTCCATGTTCCAGTTACAAGCCTCTCATTGTCTAGTCCCTTTAAAATGACTGTTCCTATTAAAATAGCCTCTAAATTCCCATCGGACCTTGCAGTATATCCCAGACCATTTTGTTATCTTAACTAATGATGAGGGAGAGGTGATAAAGATGGGAAAGGAGGAATTAAATCATTTACATCATGTAACCAAATGGTAAAACAAATGTATGCACTTCATTCACTCAATAAATATTTATTGAGCACCAACTCTATATGAGTCCCTATGCAAGGTCCTGAAAGAGATACCAACATAAGGAAAGGAAACATGGATGGCCTAGAGAACCATACTCAGAGCCAGAAAGATCTGCATTCAAATTTGGCTTCTGATATACACAGGTTGTATGACCCCGGACAAGTCACTTTTTTTCTCACCCCCCCCCAAGCAATTCTAAGACTAAAACTTTCAGAACAATTGTCAATCCACATTGTTAAAGAGGATTTTCTTACTATGAGTTCCCTACATTATTGAAAACACCAGCCTGCCTCCTTCAATGCATTTGAAAATAGACTCTAAAATGCAAATGAGAGGTCTGAACAAGCTCTTGTGAGAATTTTTAAATGGGAACTCTTATTTCTAATTGAAAAAATGAGGAAAGACCAAGAGATCATTATATACTTCAACAACAATACTATATGATAATCAATTCAGATGGATGTGGCAAGGAGATGAACCAAATCAGTTCTAATGGAGCAGTAATGAACTGAACTAGCTACACCCAGCGAAAGAACTCTGGGAGATGACTAAGAACCTTTACATTGAATTCCTAATCTCTATATTTTTGCCCACCTGCATTTTTTGATTTCCTTCACAGGCTAATTGTACAATATTTCAGAATCCGATTTTTTTTGTACAACAAAATAACGGTTTGGACATGTATACTTATTTTGTATTCAATTTATACTTTAATATATTTAACATGTATTGGTCATCCTGCCATCTAGGGGAGGGGGTGGGGGGAAAGAGGGGAAAAATTGGAACAAAAAGTTGGCAATTGTCAATGCTATAAAATTACCCATGCAGATAACTTATAAATAAAAAGCTATTAAAATAAAAAAAAAAGAAAAGAAAAAATGAGGAAAGACCTTATGGGGGAGGAAGGAGAATTTCAAATGGCCTTCTAAGGTTGGGAAATTTCAGCAAATGATGCAGAGCTCAGAGGGGCTTCACACTCAACCCTATACCATACACAAATCCTTTAAGAAAAGCTACCAAGGATAGCGTAGCTGCCCTGACCCTCCTTAGGAGTATAAGCCTTCTTTGTTTTGCTATGATGCACCTAAAAAGGAAGTCTCTCAACTATCATTTTCAAAACTTCCAGATTAAATAACACTGACCTGTTCTCCTTCCAAAATTCACAATGGAATACAGGGATAGCTGATTGTCTACTAACCTATACTGTGCCTGAATGAAGCTCAGGAGAGGGAGAGACAAAAGATCATTTAAATTGTAAGATGGACTTCTCATACAAAGACAATGCTCGTTCCCTTAAGAACCCTGTCTCCCGCTATAATAACACGACTCTCTTTAGTAGCTGATTATAATTTCCCTAAATTTCAATGCCCTAAGTAGATGCTACCTGGATGAACCTCACACCAAACAATATATCATCACACTTCATGGATATTTCTCTGGATCAGCAAGGCACAAGGGCCATGCTCAGTTTTTATTTCAGCTTTTCCTTAACTTTCTAGCATGAAAGTCAGTCAGTAAGTGAACAAGAATTGTTTTAAAATAATATTTTGTTTTTTCCTGCAATAAAATTGCACATAAAAAATTTTTAACATTAGGAGCTTTTTTAAGTTTTGAGTTCCACATTCTATTCCTCCTTCTTCTCACCCCTCCCCTCCCTGAGAGAGCAAGCAATCTGATACAGATTATACACATGCAATAATTCAATAAGAATTTATTAAGCATTCATCATGGGTCAAATCCTGTGGTAAGCACAGGTGGTACAAAAAAAACAAAAAACAAAATAGCTCTCGCCCTCAAAGAGCTTAATTCTACTGAATAAAACAATATGTAAAGAAATAGGTTCATAGGAACAGATAGTCAATTAAGTGATTCAGTGGATGCAGCTACTCAGCTGTCCCTAAACTTTGCTGGACTTCAATTTCCTTATCTATAAAATTAGGGGAGTGGACTATATGACCTCTAAGGTCTCTTCCAGCTCTTAACTTGTCCATCTATGGTATGAAGAGTGATACGGTTTCTACATAATCCAGCTGAGCTCTGCCATACATTCTGAATGCCTCCTGGCAGGCAGATTGTGGATAGGAAGGCAAACACTCCAGCAGCTCTGCAGTGTTCCTGTGGGGCATCCCAGCAAGCTGTGGTAAGATCCCACTAGCATGTAAGGCAGGCACCCATTAGATGGGTGACTTCTCCCTACCAATATGGCCTTGGCAGCAGGGAAAGAGCAGTCTGCTGTCTGAGCTCAGCCTGAAAGTGGGCTTGCATACCTGCCTGATATTGGCAGATGATATCTGCCTGATTCCCATTCAGGGGATTCTTCTCCTCTCATCATCTCTCCCTAGGCGATGGAGCATCTGCAGAGACACTCCAGGGAGAAAACTCAGATGGGGTCATGATGCCGTGATAGTTCAAGAGATGGCAAAATCACTGGGACGGCAGGGAAAAGCCCTCCCCCGGGTTCAACCAATTTGCTCCCATTGATTTTTCAGATCAAAGGGGCTGGATCACCAATCAAAAGATGCTCCTTTCCTTTGCCTGCTAAACTCGACCTGGCATCTTGCAGATTCCCCTTTTCGGCCTTGATTAAACTTGCTGCCAAGGACACACATAATCAGCATCGTGGAGTCAGGCCAGGGTGGGGAGGGAAATGCGGAGGTGAGCCGGCTGGCTGGTCCAAGGTCACCCAAGCAGCCCAGTGCCAACCCAGAGTAGGCACCCAGAACCCCCTGAGCATTTAAATGAATTTGCCTCTGGCCTTCCCCCCACCCCCACTAAGGGCTTCTTTTCTATATTTTCAACAAGGCAGCATGATTCCATTTTAAAAAATACAAACAGAAGAAAGAAAGCTGGGCTCTGCTACATCACACGCCTCTTCTCTGCTTCAGTTTCCTCATGTCTAAAATGAAGCTAATATCTCCTGTCTGGGTTTTTTGTGAAGGTCAAATCAGATAGAAAGTCCCAGACTAGCCAGTTGATATTTAAATAGCCAGGAGTCACAGTGCTTAGAGTACTTTTCCTTAACTTTCTAGCATGAAAGTCAGTCAGCACATGTGTTGGTCTACCTGCCATCTGGGGAAGAGATGGGGGGAAGGAAGGAAAAAATTGGAACAAAAGGTTTTGCAATTGTCAATGCTGTAAAATTACCCATGCATATATCTTGTAAATAAAAAGATATAATAAAAAAAGTCAGTCGGTAAATCAACAAGAATTGTTTTAAATAATATTTTATTTTTTCCTGCAATTACACATAAAAAAATTTTATTTGGGGCTTGGAATATTGTATATAAAGTATTGGAGTCGGGAAGACTTGAATTCAAATATACCCTCAAGTGTGTGTAACTTTGGTCACCTCACTCAGCCTCAGTCTCCCTCTCTGTCAAATGGGAGAAATAATAACACCTACCTCACAGAGTTTTTTTGAGGATTAACTGAGATAACATATGTAAAAGACTTTGCAAATTTTAAAGCATTTTAAGTCCTGACTAATATTATTATTAGAAAAAAAACTTTGAAAAGTTATTTTTGATTATAGCTGATAGTTCTAGAGTATTGCAATTTATAAATTACTCTCATTAGAGAAACTCTGGTAGTAAGTAATGCAAGTATCATTAGAGTCGATTTTTCAGCCTCCTTTTTTTGTATCCCTAGTATTTAAGCACTGTGCCTGGCTTACGACAGGTGCTTAAAAAATGCTTGTTTCCTTCCTTCCCTACCCAATGGCCTGACATCATTAGGACACACCTCACTGTCTTGAAGGATTCTCATTAGTTTGTTTCAGAGAATCACTGATTCACTGAGAAGAGATCTTACTTAGTATATTCATTCTTTTAATTCAGTAAACATTTATTAAGCTCCTACTATGTATGAGTCACTGTGCTAAGCACTAGAGATACAAAAAGAGGTAAAAAAAAAAAATTTAAAAAAAAAGTTCCTTGAGGCGCTTACAATCTAATGGAGAAAACAACATGTAGACAAATATGCAGAGAACGATGATCAATAGGAAATAATTAAAGAGGGAAATTAAATAATTAAAGAAATAATTAAGAAGGGTTGGGGAAGGCTTCCTGTAGAAGGTGGGATTTTAGTTGGGCCTTAAAGACAACTAGGCAGATTCATAGTCAAAGCAGAGGAGAGAGCATTGCAAGTTTGGGGGATAGACAGAAAAAATTCCTGGAGCCGAGAGATGGAGTCTTATTCATGGAACAGCCAAGAGGCCAGTGACTCTAGATTGAATAGAACATATCAGGATGTAAAGAGTAAGAAGACTGGAGAGGTATGAGGGAGCTAGGTTATAAAAAATGCTTTGAATGCTAAAGTGAGAACATTTTATTTGATCCTAGAAGCAATTATAGAATCACTGGAATTTCCTGAGTAGGGGGGTAACATGATCAGACCTTCAATTTAAGAAAATCACTTTAGGGGCCGAATGGAGAATGCCAGAGAATACCGAACGTAGAGTAAAAGGGACTTTAGAAAACAGGCTGACTGGCCCTTTTCAGCAATGAGGTAATTCAAGATAATTCCAATGGACTGGTGATGGAAAGTATCATCTGCTTGCAGAGAGATAACTATGGAGACTGAATGTGGATCAAAGCACAGTATTTTCACCTTTTTATTGTTGTTGTTTGTTTGCTTGGTTTTTTTTCCCTTCTATTTGTTTCCCTTTGGTCTGATTTTTTTTCCATACCATGACAAATATGGAAATGCATTTAGAAGAATTGCATGTTTAATCTATATCATGTTGCTTGCTGTCTTGGACAGGGAAAAGGGAGGAGAAAGGGAGAAAAATTTGGAATACAAGGTTTTGAAAAGGTGAATTTTGAAAACTATCTTTGCATATATTTGGAAAAATAAAATACTATTTAAAAAATTTTTAAAAGAAAAGAAAACAGGCTGTTCTAGCTGGAAGGTATCTAAGAACACAGAGAGTCAAAGGTGACCAGGACTTCAAAATTAAAGTTGGAAGGAATGCTAGAATATAGATTGCTAGAACATAAAATCTTAATGGTGAAAGGAACCATAGAGCTTATTGAATCTAACTCCATTTTAGAGATAGGGAAACTGAGTCTCAAAGAGGAGCAGGGAGGTCCTCAAAGACACACAGCTAATATGATAGAATCAGGACTAAATTCAGGTCACATTCCAGGGCTTCCTTCCTTCTGGGGATTATCTGTGACAGTTTCTTAGATCATTGTGGGGAAAATGTCTAGAATACTCCATCATTCTTCTTATCAACAAACACTTCCCTGGAAGCCCAGAAGCCAAAAAGCATGGCAGGAAGTGTGGTAAGGGGGAAAAATCCCTGGGGTAGAAGTGGCAAACTTGGACTCTTGTCTTTGTCATTATTGTGAATTTATAGTGTGTTCTTTAAAGAAACCACCTAGAGCAATAGAGAGAATAATCGATTGATTTTTTTGTTCAGTTATTTTTCAGTCATATCCAACTCTCTGCAATCCAATAGAGTTTTCTTGGCAAAGATACTGGAGTGGGTGGCCATTTCCTTCTCCAACTCATTGCCAAAAGAGGAAACTGAGACAAACAGGATTAAGTGATTTGCCCAGAGTCACACGGCCATATTTGAATTTAGAAACATGAGCCTTTCTAATTCTAGACCAGGCACTCTATTCACTGCACCACTTAACCGCCCAGACTGGGCATTAGGAAGATCTAAATTCAAAGCCTCTCTCTCAGACCTTAACTGTGTAAGATTGGGAATGTAACTCAGCCTTTCTGAACGTGTGTGTGTCTTTGTATATATTATATATATAATGTGCATATATATGTATACAATGTATATAATATATAATGTATACACATAAAATATTTAGCAAACACTTTCTTGTAAGGTAACATGTAGCAATAATAGCTAGCATTTATATAGCCCTTTAATATAGCTCAGGACTTGCATCTGTAACCCTTTAACATAGCTCAGGACTTTACAAAGCACTTTACAAATATTATCTAACTTGACCGTTGAAATAACTTTAGGAGGTAGGCGATATAATTCTTTCCATTTTAGAGGGAGAAAAGATAGAAATTAAGTGACTTGCCTAGGATCACACAACGAGGAGGTGTCCGAGGCTGGGTTTGAACTCAGGTCTTGCTATATTTTACACATATCCCTTCACAATAAATTCAATTCAATAAAAGCTTATTAAGCATCTTCTCAGGAACAGGCACTGTGCTAACTTTGGGGATATAAAAAGAGACAAAAGATGGCTCCAGTTCCTGTCCTCAAGGAGCTTACAATTAATGGTAGAGACAACATGCAAAGAAATTTTTCAAAAAAACTATCTACAGGATAAATTGTTATTTGTCTTCCATTCTCAAAAAGTATCATGACATCAGGAAAATAAGAAAAATAAAATAAATAGGAAACAATTAAGAGATGAAAGCTACTGGAATTAAGAAGGGTTGGGAAGGCTTTCTATAGGAGACAGGATTTTAGTTGGGGCTTAATCAGGGAGATCAGAAGTCCAACCAGAGAATTCCAGACATGGGGAAGGATGCCCAGAGCTGAGAGATGCAGGATCTTGTTTATGACACAGACAGGAGGCCAGGGTTCCTGGGGGAAAGAAGCAGGTATTATACATAACAGGAGTATTATCATCTCCCCTAAAGCACCAGCTACCAGTCTCTTTCTTCCCTGGATTCCTCATTGTTATGTGTGCCACAATAATCCCTGTTCTAGCCTTTTCATATGATTGTTGTGAGGAGCCAGAAAGATCAGGGATGTGTACATAGTGCTATACTGATATATGATATTATTTTTTTTTCCTTTCAGACCAGGACCAATAAAACCCTGGCACTATCCCTGGGCCCCAGAAGGATCTGAGTTGGAAGCGGCCTGGTGGCCATGCTGGCAACCACATTCTATGAAGAGATCTCAGTTACCAGTTGACTCCTTAAAATAAGAGGATGTTTCCTTTAAAAACCGAGGCCAGGCTGACAGTGCTAGGGACCGGCAGCAGCTCCTCCTGCCCACCCCCATCTCTCCCCATGTGCCTGGCTCACTGCAGTCCTGCCAGTGGGCTGGCGCAGTCAGTTGCCCATAATTGGATTATCCAACTCATTGCAATGTTTTTTGCACCAATGCTCAGGTCATTGACAACAGCAATAGCTCAGGAAAAAGCAGGAGGCTGAAGAGCCCTCCAGGGCTGACTGGACTATGGCAATCTGCAACTGGCTCTGAGGTTGGCCTGGGTTTTTCTCCTTTGAGGTTATCTAACATCCTCCTCTTGGGAAACCTACAAACAGGTAAATAAATGACACCTCATTATGTTTTAGAGCCATGTTCCCTGAGGATATCAAAACTCTTAAATGCTAAGTAGAGGAAAGGGGATGAGCCCATTTTACAGATCAAGGAAAAGGGGTCAACTGAGTATGCTTAGTAAATCTATAATACAGATGCAACTAGATTACTCTTAAAGAATTAATAGGATCTAATTAATATTAAGCATATATAATGTATAAGCTGAGGCACTCTGGGAGATGAGGGAGAAAGGGGAATAAATCTCTAGTAAATGGCTAGTATGTACCAGGCACTATGCTAAGCACTTTATAAATATCTCACTTCATCCTCACAATAGCCTTGGGAAGTAAGTACTATTCTGATCTCCATTTTACAGTTAAAGAACTGAGACACTACCTTTACATGTAATTGGAAAAAATAAAATATTATTAAGTGGGAAAAATAAATATCAGAGGTAGGATTTGAACCCAGGAAAAAAAAAAGATGAAAGCAAAGACTAAAGTGCCCAGGGTCACATGGTGTCTAAGGTAGAATTTGGATTGGATCTGGAGTCAGCTATTCCTAACTCCAAGCCTAGAACTTTATCTGCTCTTGGACAAAGCTCAGGACAATACTATATATGCCCTCAGGGAGCTGATGCTCTAGTAGGGAAAATAAAATATAAAGATAAATAAGGTAAAACCTTAAAGCACAAGTAGAGAGGTAATGCCAGTGTTTCAATGGGGATTAGTTGAAAGTTAGCCATAGTCAGGTATGAAGAGTGAGGAGGGGATGGGAGAGGGAGTTGGGGGAGAGAGAAAAAGAGAGAAAAGAGATGAGAGATGGGAAGAGGAACAGTTGGGTACCACAGACAAATTTAGAGAACTATAGGGCTGGAAGGAAGGATCTTGGAGATTACTTAAAACATGCTCTCACTTAAAAAAGAAAAAAAAAGATTAAAAAAGAAAAGCTGAGAGTGGAATGAAATTATTTGTCCAATATTAATGCACTCTTATGGAGCTGCAAATTGGTCCCACCATTCTGGAATGCAATTGGAAATTATGCAAAGAAAGTGACCAAAAATACTCATGTCCTTCGACTTATTCCAGATATTCTGAAATGAAAATAAAATGTTGCTACATACACCCTAATATTTATAGCAGCACTTTTTTAGTAGCAGAAAAAATGGAAATAAAAATTGATGTCCATCAATTCTAGAATGACTTGACAAATTCTGTGTAAGAATATAATAGAATATTACTGTGTTATAAGAAATACTGAATATTATTTTTTAAAAAACAGAGAAGTATGGAAGTCTTATATGAACTGATGCAACATGAAGTAGGACAGAAGAAAAAAAAAGTTAGACACAAAGATTGCAATAATGTAAAATGAGGGAACAACTGAACAATTGAAATTGAATGCTATGAAGCTATAATAATAGAGTTTGTCCCTAAAGAAGAATTGGGGGGAGGTACCTCCCTGTTTTCCACTTTGTAGAGGTAGAGGGATTACATACAGGTGTGGAATACTTTTGCTAAACTTTTTTCTTTTCCTTCTTTTTAAAAAAATTCTGTTATAAGAGGTAATTCTCTGGAAAGGGAAAAATTTCAGGACAGAGAGGGCAGGAAAGGGAGAGTTAGTACGTTACTTTCATTTTTTTTTTCCTGAGGCAATTGGGGTTAAGTGACTTGCCCAGGGTCACACACAGCTGTGTGACAGCTAGGAAGTGTTAAGTATCTGAGGTCAAATTTGAACTCAGGTCCTCCTGACTTCAGGACTGGTGCTCTAACTGCTGTACCAACTGCTTATGTTGCTTTCACAGAACATGTTACAGCACCTGGTCCAGGGTATCATAATCCACTAAGAACAATTAGCATTTTGCTGTTGTTAAATCATTTTTCAGTCACATCTGACTCTTTGAAATCCAGTTTGGGGTTTTCTTCTCAAAGAAACTGGAACGGTTTGCCATTTTCTTCTTCAGATGAGGAAAGGTAGAGTGAGGTATCCTGTCCAGGGTCACCTAGTTAGTAAATGTCTGAAAGCTGTTTAGGGAAGGAAATGGCTAGATTTGAACTGACTCCAGACCTGTTAGTTACTCTGTCCTCTAACTACTCCATAATAATTAGCATACTCTTATTGAAATATCTATTACATGAAATATTATTGTTCTATAAAAAATGATCAATGGACTGATTTTAGAAATGTCTAGAAAGATGAACCAATGCTGAGTGAAGCGAGAAGAATCAGAAAAATATTGTATATAGCAACAAGATTGTGTGATGATCAACTATGAAAAACTTAGTTCTTCTCAGCAACTCAGCGATCCCAGGCAATTCCAGTAAAAGTTGGATGGAAAATGCCATCCTCATCCAGAGAAAGAATTATGGAAACTGAATGTGGATCAACACACGCCATTTTCACCTTTTTTTCCATGGTTTTTCCCTTTTGTTTTGATTTTTTCCCAATACAACTCGTAAATATATAAAAAATGAATGTACATGTATAATTTTTAAAAAATAAAAAAAAATTTAAATCTATTACTATTTTTAAAATCTTTGTAATACTTGACGTTCACAGAAGACCCTAGAAGTACTGAACAGCTTTGGAACAGCACTTAGCAGCAGCTTTGGAAGGATTATTAGCACTGTTCCTGGGTTATAGATATATCTTGTGATCCTATAAACCTGTCTGCAGTGCCCAATATCTGATCCTCACATCTCATTTCTTTCTTTCCCTCTCTCCTTCCTCCATCCCAATATTTGACTGTGGCTAGCTTTGAATTAATTTGAATTTGAATTTAATTAATGAATTAAAATGCTAGTGATGTAACTCTTACAGAATGTTAAATAATGTAAACAAATTCATAGGAGACAATTAATTAGCTTTTGTCTTCTTTGGGTGCAAACTCTTACTATCCACTCTCACCCGAGGATAAAGTGGCTATAAAGCACCCAGCTAATTATTCTTAGTGGATTGTGATACCTGAACTAGATGCTTTAGCATCTTCTATGAAAGCAACAGTAGCCTAACTCTCCCTTTCTTGCTCTCTCTGTTCTGAAATTTTTCCCTTCCCAGAAAGCCACTCAATTATGAGTTTGCCTCTGTCATATATTGATTCTGTGACTAGCCTCCAAATAAAATGTAGCATGTCCTTCAATGCTGATCTTTTTTAAATCTTTAAAAAAAAACTTCCTAAAAGATTCCACCAAACTAACTAGTAAAAAACTCAAAACACTAAAATATATATATATAAAGTGAAGAGCCCTAAGCAAGTACTGAGCTGCACTTGTAGCAGTAGTTTCTTTACTGAAAGTTTTCTATACCAGTGAAATCACAGATCTGGCCTTTAAAAAACAAAACAAAAAAACAACTCATCATCTCTATGACATCTCTGTTTGAAGATTCCCAAAGCATTTTTCGAAGACTACAAATTGAAATATACATTAAGCTGCTGCTAGCCTCCTCCTCCTCTTTTCTCCTTCCTTTCTTTCTTTCTTCTATCTTTCCTTCCTTCCATCCTTCCACCTTTTCTTCCTTCCTTCCTTTCTTCCTCCCTTTCTCTCTCCCTTCCTTCCTTTGCCACCTAATTTCCTTTCTTCCTTCCTTCCTTCTTCCCTCTCTCCTTCCCTCCCTTTCTTCCTTTCCTATCTAATTTCTTTCTTCCTTCCTTTCTTCCTTTCTACTTTCCTTTCTTCCTTCCTTTGGATGGAAGGATTTTCCTTGTTCCTTTTCTCCCTCTCTCCCCCTTTTCCTCCTCCTCCTTCTCCTCCTCCTTCTTCTTCTTCCATATTATTCAACAAAATTATTCAAAAAAATCAAAAAAAAACAAATTCAATAAAATCATTCAAAAAAAAAATTTTTAAGACCATATCCCTAGACCAATGAGAAGAGTACTGTCACTCACCAAAGGGACAGAACAAGGAAATAAATAGCATCAATTCTTGGAAATTATAGGGAGCTTAGCAGCCTGAGCACTTTTTGGTTTGGGGTTCATTACATAATTGTCAAGTATGCATGGGATTGCTCCTGGCAGATCTCTGGTGTTGAGAATAGATTCAGATAAATGCCCAGCAGCAGTGAGCAGAGCCTCCAGTGTTTACATTTTTAAGAAAACATTAAGGTTCATAATGCTTTCTTCAAAACAAAATGAAATCATAAATAGTATAAGAATCATTATCCTAATTTTATAATGAGAAAGTCAATATATTTGCATTTGTAATTTGTATATTAAGTATCAGGGCCTGAATTTGAACTCATATCTCCCTACTCCACTTCTCCTATACCATTCTCCCTATGTTGATGTATTCCTTTTTTTTTTTTTTTTTTTGGCAAAATAATTGGGATTAAATGACTTGCTCAGAGTCACACAGTTAGTAGGTATTAAGTGTCTGAGGCTGTATTTGAACTCAGACTAAGTTCTCCTGACTACAAGTCCAGTGTTCTATCCACTGCACTATCCTTTCCCCTTGATCTATTCTTGCTATGAAGTTGATTTGAGTTTATAAATTATGGAAGATGAATCTCTATCTATATTAGAAACTCCTTAAAGATAAAAATTTCTTCTAGATAATTATATCCAGACACATTGGCCTCTTTGCCCTTCCTAGACCAAGATCCTCCATCTCCTCTCAGGACGTTTTCACTGGGTGTCTCCCATGCCTGGAATTCTCCCCTTCCTCCACGGGGCCTTCTGGTTTCCCTGACTTCTTTCAGGTCTCAGCTAAAATCCCACCTTCTGCAGGAAGCTTTTCCTGATGCCCCCATTAGTGTGAGACTTCCCTATGAGACTATCTCCAATTTATTCTATATAAGTCATTTGTACACGATTGTTTGCATACTATCTCTCCTATTAGCTCTTTGAAGGGCAGGACCATTTTCCCCATTCTTTATATCCCCAGCATTTAGCATAATGCCTGACAAAGAGTGGACAATTCAGAAATACTAACTGATTTAACTTGATTTGACTAGCTAATACAGTTCTAGAACATTAGGTAGAATTAGAGTGACCAGATCTTGAATCCCAACTTAGACACTTAGAAGCTGCAGGATCCTAGCCTGGTCATGACCCCTCTCTGCCTCAGTTTCTTCATCTATAAAGTGAGGATTTAAAGAGTACTTACTTACTTCACAGGATTCTATGAGGGGCTCAAATGAGCTAGCATAGGTTAAGTGCTTTATAAAACTTCAAATGCTACATAAAATGCTAGCTACCATCACCATCATCATCATCATTACTTCTGTCTTCTACCTGATCCTAGAGCAAGACTTTTTTGTGTGACATGGACTCCTTTGACAATCCAATGAAGCCCTTCTCAGAATAATGTTTTTAAATGCATAAAATGAAATACGTAGCATGACCAAGTAAAACAATTATGTTGAAATACAAAATCTTTTTTACAAGCTAATTTAACAGACCCCAGATTAAGAACCCTTGCCCTACAGTGCCTAGAAAAGGATTTGGCCCACATCTGCTTGCTGTCCTCACTATTCTGGTTCTACTTATCTACACCCTGAGTTCTCTAGGCCTCTCCCCAAACTAGTTGTGTCTGAAGTCATTTAGTCCTTATTGAGTGGAGAATTTGGAATTGAAAGAATTCTTATTCCTTCCTCAGTACTTTATGTGCAGATTACTCTATTTGCCAAAGATAAATTAGCAAGCCTAATACAAGTCTGGGGGCACAGTGGGAGGCAGAATATGCAGCCCCCTAGCAAAGAATTGGAAAATAAGTAGATGCCCATCAATTGGGGAATGGCTGAACAAGTTGTGGTATATGAAAGGAATAGAATATTTACTGTTCTATTAAAAAGGATGAATAAGTTGATTTTAGAAAGATCTGGAAAGATTTACCTGACCTGATGCTAAGCAGAATAAGCAGAACCAGGAATACATTGTATATAGTAACAGCAAAAATGTGCGATGATCAACTGTGACAGACTTGGTTCTTCTCAGTGGTTCAGTGATCCAAAGCAATCCCAATAGACTTTGGACAGAAAATGCCATCTGCATCCAGAAAAAGAAGTAAGGAGACTGAATGAAAATCAATATATGCTATGTTCACTTTTTTTTCCTGTTGTTTTTTTCCTCTCCCATGGTTTTTCCCTTTCACTCTGATTTTTCTCTCCCAATATGATTCATAAAGCAGTGTGTATTAAAAATTTAATAAATTAGAATAAAAAAATATGTAGCTGCCTTTACCGACAGCCCAGAGGCAACAAGATACTTCATCAAACACTTTGAAAAACTCCTGAAGGGAGCTAGACCTGGCCACAGCTTCTCTCTTGGGGTTCAGCTTTATTGATTATTTGAGTACTATGGTGGCTCAAACCTTCACTCAAGTTGCTTCTTTTCCAAGGCTAATGGGATTGTGTCACTTGAATTAATGAAGATGGGGTGTGAGGATGACTTTTCAGAGGCTGTAAAGTTTCCCTATTCTCCTGAATGGCAGTGGGCCCCAGGAGCTATAGAAAGTAACTGTCCATTCAGTCTGAGACATTCAGAGCAATCAAAGCCCTCCCAGCAACCTGAGACGTCCTAGGGACTGACCATTTCCAGAGATCCATCTGTCTCTTTGGGATGAGGTGGGAAAGGGAGGGATTTTTTTGGTTTGTTTCTGTTTTTGTTTTGTTTTTGATGATAATCCCAGTTTCCCCATCACCGGGAAGTCCTATTTAGCCAGGAAATGGGACAGATCTGTTTGCTAACAGTGCCCAGGTAGGACACACTGCCAGGCCCTTCAAACACAGGCCAAGCCCAGCAGTTTGCTATCAGGTCCCTGCTAAGTTTGGACTCCTCTGCTGCCACGGGAAAAGAATGCTTCCCTCTCTCCTTATTTCATAATTCCACATACTTTTTCTCCCAAAAGCTTTTGCTGTTCTCACTTTATATAAGCTTTCCAACAACCTTGAGGTACAATGCTTTCCACATTATAGACACTTAATGATGCAGGTTATGTTGTGTTGGGTTGCATTATATTACACTGTACTGTAGGGAGGGCTTGAACCAGTAGGTCCATTTTATAGATTGGACCTAGAAGAATAATGGGACCCATCTAAGATCATAAAATGAGCGCATGGTGGCAAAAGGATGGGAACCCAGTTTATTTGGTTCCAGCCCAGAAATCAAGGGGCCAGGACCCTCTGTCTTCTGGCTTTCAATTCATAGCTGAACTTCACTGGTCAAGAAATTGGGCTTTCCTCCATGTTTACAGTAAACTTGCCTTGTCATCCCTCTTACCTTCCTACTTCCACAGTTCTTGGATCACCTAAAACTTCCCTGGGGAATTCAGATTATAGCTATTCCCAGTCCAACAGACTACATTCAAGGAGGAGCTAAAATGGCTCCTGGCAGTCAGTAATAGAATGTACCAGCAAAGGGCAAGAGGGGTACCAAAAACCTGCTTCTTAATACTTCAGCAACCAGGGCAGCATCTTTACTCTCATGGGTCTTCTAACAGGGAACCTTCTGCCCTTATCGGGGTGATTCCAGAACCCCTTCAGTGCTAGAATGACATGCTCATAGATTTGCTTGCCAATTAAGATTTGGGGGCCTCACAACCTCATCCCCTAACCTAATAGGTATTGTTCTTTCCTCTAGGTACCATTCAGCCTCTCTCTATCACACACACACACACACACACACACACACACACACACACACACCTGTTTCTATGGAAACCACTGTGTTCCTGCATCCCTTTCATCTGAAAGTCTGGGAGGCAAGGCTGGCTCTGCTGGCACTCTCAGAAGCCAGGCCTGACCTTTTTAACCTGTCAAAAAAGACCAGAAACGGAACCAAAGAAAAAGTGTCCAAAAGCAAAAGGCTAAGGATAGAAAGAATATTTAGAGGCAAAACAAGAGATGCAGGTCTGCATTCTGAATATTTTTTTCTCTGATGAAACCAAAATACCACCAGAGGTTCAAACCCCAGCCAGGTAAATACACAGCCTTTGGTCTCACTGTCCATCATAATAGGGAGTCTCTATGTTGTGGGAGTCATAAGAGAAGATTAACAGAGGGAGGAGAAGCCTCCATAGGGGAGAGAAGGATCCGACATGGAGTGCATCAGCCTCAATTACCTTTTCTAGGATAGTCATGTGGTCCAGCCCCTAGAAACACTGGTATCACAGGGAGGGCCTAACCTTGAGGACATTGTCTAATTGACTTGAAAGTCCTTTCAGCTGTCCCGCAGAAACCTGAGTATTGCCACTGGAAAGTAGCAGAGGAAATTAAGAAGAGCTTACCTGGCTCTGAGACTTATTATCATGGTGACCTTAATGAACTCATTTATTCACTCTAGGTCTCAGCTTCCTCATCTGTAAATGGGAATAATAACATTTATACCAAGAGATGTCAAACACAAATAAATGGGGCTAGAACAGACTGAAACATAATTGGGAAATATTTAACAAAATAAATAAAAATAGAATAGAATACAGATAATATGTAGTTTTCTAAGTTGATGTGTGACCAACAAGGATTGTTAAATATGGTTTAGTAGTCCCGATTTATATTTGAGTTTGACATCTTTACCTTACATCTATCCTCCATCCCCAATAAAGTCTAGAGACTTGGATAAATGGCCAACATGCACATGAGACCTTCACACACATAATCTGGGCTTCCTCTCCTTGACCTTCCCCAGTCAGAGAACATCACTGCCCTCCAGCACCTATCCCTTGGGTGTAAAAATAAGGAACTTCAATAAATAAAAACAGGGAATAATTCAAATAAAAATGGGGAACTTTAAAGACTTAAACTTCTTCATTTTAGGACCTAGGGAGATCCAAAAGTGAGACTTCCCAGAAAAGCTGGTCATGTCCCAAGACATTCAAAGTAAGCATTCATAAGTGCTGCAAGAGCAGGTTTAAATGTTATCTTAATCCTACTGTTACAACATCTCTCTAGACATTATCTGTTCAGTTTGTACCACTTTGTATGCAGTCGGAAAAAGATAGCATTTTCTCCATTTCTTATAAGAGAAATGAGAAGTTATTGGTCGTTAGCCTTTGATGAGGAGGAAATTTGTCACCTGATAACTCAGAAATACCATCTATCCACCCTATGTTCCCTGCAAGAGATTGCCCTCCTTTGGGGTTACACCCTCTAAGATGCACTGTGTTTTCAGGATGGGGCTAATCAGGGAATCTCTTAGAGCTTACTCCAGCCAAAGCAAGAGGGCGGATTCTATTTCCCCTTGCATGGGGCATCAGTGGTTAGGGTTGGCTGAGTGTGAGCATAAGCAACATAGTCTTTAATCTCTTAAAAGAGGACATCATGACCAGTTCTGATGGACCTGGCCATCCTCAGCAATGAGATCAACCAAATCATTTCCAATGGAGCAGTAATGAACTGAACCAGCTATGCCCAGAGAAAGAACTCTGGGAGATGACTAAAAACCATTACATTGAATTCCCAATCCCTATATTTATGCCCACCTGCATTTTTTATTTCCTTCACAAGCTAATTGTACAATATTTCAGAGTCTGATTGATTCTTTTTGTACAGCAAAATAACAGTTTGGTCATGTATACTTATTGTGTATCTAATTTATATTTTAATATATTTAACATCTACTGGTCATCCTGCCATCTGGGGGAGGGGGTGAGGGTAAGAGGTGAAAAATTGGAACAAGAGGTTTGGCAATTGTTAATGCTGTAAAGTTACCCATACATATAACCTGTAAATAAAAGGCTATTAAAAAATAAAAGGACATCATTTCAGTTTCCTCTTCCCATTTCTATTCTTCAGGCACAGCAAATAAAGGTAATTATCATGTCTCTCATTCAACTAGTATGGATACAATGAATCATGTGGATTAGCAGAGTCAGGGAGACATCAGATGGGAAAGAAAGAATGACTCACGTCATCTGGCATTTTATTAAAAAGTCTTAAAAACTCATCTAGACCAATCACCCCATAATTTTCATCAATAAGCTAAGCCACTCTCTCTTTTGGATCCTACAAGAAGCAACAATCCCCTAGTCCTGATGCCTTTTGTCATTTACAGAGGGAGAATCGTGAAGAAATCTCTGAAGTGCGAGAAGCCCAGTACTCTGTGACATTGGGCACTTCTCTGATAATGATTCTATAAAATGGGGATTATAGATCTTGCATTAGCTATCTCCCAAAGTTGTTAGAGGAAAGAAAGCACTTTGTAAGTTGAATGCAAACTAGTACTGCTTCTCATAGAACAGAGTCCAACTCCCCATCTTTTAGAGATAGGAAAACTGAGATCCAGATTGTAGCTTTTATTTCCCACTTCACGGCTGCTCTTCATGTGCTTCTCAATCATAAAAAAAAAAAAAATGTTGGGAAGAAGGGCATGATGTAATTTGCCCTGGCGACAACACCCACAGAGATGACCCAGCCACTTCCTTCCACTTAACAGATAATCTCTCCCTTCTGAGATCTCATCTCCCCTTTCTCCTCTCTCCTACTGACCTGATTCACCTCCTTTTCCTTTCTCTCTTCCCTCCTCTTTTCTGAAGACTGTTCAGCTAACACTCATTAACACATGTTAATGAGCATTAATTCACATCTCTGCTGCTCCTAGTGATGGAGCAGGTGGAAGCAAGGAGGGGGCACAAAGCTGCCAAGAAGCTGCAGTAAAAGGCAGGCATCCACCAAGTTGTGGCTTCCTGATGGCAGAGTACTGGGCTCAGCCTCTACAGCCCAAGGGACGAGGGCAACCCCAGCATCCCCATCCAGGAAGCACTGGCACTAAAGATGTTTGGTTTCTCCAGGAGGCAGTTCAGAAGTACCCTGGCTCAAGGCTGGGCAATCTCTTGGCCAATCCCCAGAAAGTCAACTTGAGCTAGCTAGTCACTTTGGTCCCTTCCAGCCCTAAGGACCCAGAGTGCCATGATTGCTGACCTCAGAAAGCCCAGTTGCTCCTTCTACAAATCGAATAGGATGGGAAAGGGCAGGATGGAGACAAGGGAGGAACGAGTAGCTATTGGGACAGTTCATCCCCTTGCCCTCTGGCTGGTCCCTCTGGTTCCAGATCATGAGGTAGGTGCTGCTCACCAGGATGGTTCCCCCACAGGGGATAGAGAAGGGTGGGATAAGTAACCAGAAAGCCCTAGGTTCGAGGTTCATCCCATCCCCTCATCATGACATCCCCTCCTAAGCATCAACGCCGCCCAGTCCCGTCCAAAGCATCCCTTTGCTCCAGATGCTCCCCCCACCTGTGCCTCCCTCTGGATCCCGGAGACTAGTTCGCTGCATCCGTGCGCCCTCTAGTGGACGCCGCTCCCCGTGCGCCCTCTCCCGAGGCTCTCTATATAAAGGCAGAGAGGCGCCAGGACTGGACGCAGAACTGGGGAGCGGGAGTCCGGGAGCCGCAGGGAAAGCGCAGAGCTGAGCATCGGCCCGACCTGCCCATCCACCATGGCTGGACAGCAGCAGCCTCCTTACCTGCACCTGGCCGAGCTGTCGGCGTCCCAGTTCTTGGACATTTGGAAGCACTTTGATGCTGACGGTCAGTAAGAACTCAACTTTCTTTTGCTTCTGGTGGTGGTGGCGAAGGTGGCAGGGGATGGGGGCTCGGGGGATTCTGGGTCAGGACAGGTGCGTGTCAGCCCCCGTCCCGGATATGCTGGGGCTCCACACCTGGTCTGGATTTGGAACAAAGTCCGTCTGTTCTTGTTGACAACTGCCAAACAACTTTTTCCTCCCAAGGCAGTTCAGGGGTGCCTGTGTCTAGCTTTCTCCTTTCCACTGCGGGTGAGTTGGAACATTCCTAGAGAGATGGAGAGGGTGGGAGCACCCAAGCACCACTCCCCGGGAGAATGCTAATTGGCTGGCTGTGGCCACTCTGTCCCTAAGGTCACTGCCCCGAGGCTCGGGACTTCTCTCCCCTCCACTTCCAAAATGAAAACCACACCCTAAAAATCCTCACACCTTTTTTCCTCCAGATTCTGCCTATGGTTTAATAATCGTGCACCAGCTGTACCTACTGATATTGGTGGTCCTGTGACCATGGCAGAATTGGGGAAGGGATTCTTCAGGAAATTTACAACCTGCCCCCCAACTTTTGTCTCTGTGTGCCAGCTGCTGTGACCTCCATCCAAAGCCCGTTTAGAATGGGGAGTCCTTCAAAGGGGCACTTTTCTCTTCCCAAGCTGACACAGAGAAGGGTGTGGCACCCCAAGTGTTGGGCAGGGCATACCAGCCAGGGTGAAGCTATGAAACCTCTTTCCTTGAAGATCCATCAGAATGGGAAAGGTGGCCATAAGTGCGAGGTGGTCTAGAAACATTCTTCTATTTAAAGGCTCCCAGCTAGTTAAGATGAACTCTTGAGGTTTATTCCATCTCCAGGATTCTGCAGAGCCCTGATTTAGTCATGCATGAAAGCTTCTTGTTATGGCCTTTGCATGGCTAAGGGAAATCTCCCCATCTGTCCAAAACAGTCAAGCTGCTCAGAGGTCCTAGCTGAAGGGAGCACCCAAAATCCTTTTAGGAGAAAAGAAGTCCCACTTAAGTAACATATCCCTTAGCAAGAGGCAGATAGAACATAAGGGAACTTAAATGGATGAAGCCAGTTCTGGTTTTCCCCTGCTTTTGGTGACAGAGCACAATGAGAGAAAGAAGCCAGAAAAAGCAAAAGGGATTTAATTCCAAAGAATCTAAGTTCAGTCTTTTGCTCTGCCTCAAAATAATTGCAAGTTGTTTCTCTTATGCCTTAGTTTCTCAATTGGACAAATTGGGAGTGATAGGAAAGCAGAAGGGAGATCTATCTTTTCAAAAAGCATATGTCCATAGAGTCTCCTAGGTTAAGGGACTTCAGAAATGAAGACTAATTATCCTCCAGGTTATATATGCCTTCCTTAAGGATCCTTTTTTTCAGTTCTCTGCTCCAAAGATCTGTGTGTGGTTGAATGAAAGTTAACAAGTAGCCAAGATTATGCCAACCCTTTCTTTTGTCAAATGACTATGAACAAACTGCCTAGATTCCCCTCTTGAATTTTATAGGAAACATATAATTACCTATTTAATTATATAATGACATTTGTTTAGAAGCACTGTCACATCCTTAATATCCACATACACTCCCCTCCAAGTCTACACAAGATCACGTTGATTTTTCCTATTTTACAGTTGAGGAAATTCAGGGACTGTGAAAAACTTCCCAAGATATAGAATAAATTGTGGGCTCAATTCCTAGGACTGGAACCCAAAGGTCCTGTCTTTAGGCTACTTTTCTTTATGACATTTGGCACATCTTCAGGAAAGTAGCTTTCCAAGAGTAATAAATAAGATACCTCAGTAATTTTTTCTTATATAGGATCCCCGAGGCTCAGCCCTAGAATGGTTGTTTTTATTCCTTGGGGATGAATCATCCCAGAGAAGGATCTTGAGAATGGCCGACTTAAAACTAGCCCTCAAAGGCCACACCTCTCCACCCCAAAAGCCCTAGTTTAATAAATAATAACTAATAAACTGCTTTAAAGTTTGGAAAGCACTTTACATATATTTAACTATTTGAGCTTCACAACAATCCTCAGAGGCATGTGCTGTTTGTGTCTCTGTTTGACAGATAAACAGACCAAGAGAGATTATATAACTTGCTTAGAGTTTCAAAGCTAGTAAGTGTCTGTAGCTGGATTTGAACTCAGGTCTTCTTGACTCTAATCCTTGCACTCTAGTAAAAGTACTTCTTCATCTAATATCTCTCTGCAAGACAGACGCTGCAGAAGTGACAGCTCCTCAGGAGGTCTCTGAACAAATGATTTGATAATCTTTTCTGTTGTCTTCATGAACATAGTTGAAAAATATGGACAAAATGGTCATACAGATAATTAGCTTTCAAACTGGTTGAATGACCAGACCCAAAGGGTGATCATTAATGGGCTGATGCCAACTTGGAAAGAATCCCCAATGGAGTAAGTATCCTAGAAATCTTTGTGCTATTATTAAACATTTTCATCAGTTACTTGGTGGGAAGCACATTTGAGAGGGCACAGAGCTGGGAAAAGTGGCTACCATTTTGGATGTCAGAATCAAGATACAAAGGAAAAGCTTGACAGGCTAGAATGATGGAATAAATCTACCAAGAGGAAATGTAAATAGAGAGCACAGAAATCTAAATTCTTTCACTTAGAAAACACATTTTTACAAGTACAAGATAACTGAAATATGGCTAGCTAGATAAGAGTTTTATGAAGATATGTGGGTTTTAGCTGATTGCAATTTCAGTAACTCAACAGTGTGATGTTACTGTCCCCAAAACAAGAATTAAAAGAGCCATCACATCCAGAACAAAAATGGTGATAATTTTATTAAATTATACCCTGCTCAGGCCACACTTAGGGTCTTATGTCAAGATCTGGAAGCTATAATTTAGGAAAGACATTGATTACATTGGGTTCATACCAAGGAGGATGTTGTTGCTTGTCCTTCATTCTTGAAGATGACTATAGTATCAGGGAGGTAATGCCATGACATGTAAGTGAATTGGTTTTAAGTGAGGAAGTGTTGTACAAGATCACCTCATTTTCTCCTCCAAAGCCATCTGGGTCCAATGGCCAGATATAGATCAGGATGACTGGAGATGACCCTCAAGGAGGATGACAAGGATGGTGAAAGTTTGGAAACCATACCTTGTGAGAACCAGCAAGAGAAACTAGAGAGGACTGGTGGATGAAAGGGTGGAGGATGGATAACATGATTATCATGTGAAATAAGAAAAACAAACACTGATATTTGCATAGTGCCTCTAGGTTTGTAAAAATGCTATACACACCAATCCTGCCTTTTGTCGAACAGTCACAAGGTACTAATTTGATGCTCACAACATATGATCTCATTTGAGCTTCACAACAACCATAAGAGGTAACTACTAGGGGCATTATGATGTCCAGAGGGAAAGAGGGCTTAGATTTGTTTTGTTAGGGTCTCAGAGGACAGATATAAAAGTTGCAGGAGCAGATTTAGGCTCCATGGAAAAAAAAAAAAGAGAGTCCTAACAATTGGAGCTGTCCAAAAGAGGAAGAGGCAATGATTATCCATTACTGAAGTCATTTTGAGCTGAAGTTGAATAAATATTTGTCAGGAATGCAATGGAGAAATTCCTTTTTTAATTTTCTGGATGACCTCTGGCATCCTTCCTACTTTATACTGAGATTCGGTGGATGTGAATTTAACAAGTTGGAAGGAACAGATTAAAATCCTAGGACAACTTTTCAGAAATGAAAAATGACTTTGGGAGGAAAACCAATGGGTACAACTGCCTGGAATTCAATGGAGCCTGTGCCAGGTACTTAGGCCCCCACACTATACAATTTCTGTTGTTCTCCTCTCTCTATCCATTGATTTTCTGCCTTTTCCTCTTTCCACCGCACCTACCTTCTCCCTGATCTCTCTCCTAAGCTTTGATTTTTTTTTGTTTATTTTGTTTTCAGCCCCGACCTCTAACATTCCCACTGCCATTCAAACCCTCAGAGACATTCCAAGAAAGCCTCCCCTGGCTCTCCTAGGGGCACCTGGGGCTCACTAGAGGCCAATTAACAACTCCCTACCACCTGTGAGGGACACTGACTCCCCATTCTGTCAGGCTATCCACACCCAGTAAACAAATGGAACGATAGATATAGAGTAAAAGCTGGAAACTGAGATAGCAGTATATCTTATGTCTGGCTTCCCTTCTAAAACCTTGGGAATAAGACAGTCTCCTTATTAGAAAGATAAAAAAAACAGTCTTTTACTAGAAGATGAGTGTATCATATTAATACCCTTGTCCAAGGAGCTGCGATATATTTACAGATATTAATTTCACCAACTCTCACCAACATTTTGCAGTTGAGAATATTTTTATTCTCCTTTTCAAGAACAGAAATCTGAGGCTCAGGTAGGGAAGGTGTCTTGCACTTGCCACACAGCAAGCAAGTAGCAGAGATCCACTGTCCAGTCTCCAAGTCCATTCCATGAGTCTAATCTGAAGCCTCGGAACTTGTCTTTGTGTATGGACATATATATAAACATATTACAGATAGATAAATAAGAAGGAAGGAAGGAAAGAAAGGAGAAAGGTAGGAAGGGAGGGAAAGAGGGAGGGAGGGAAGGAGAAGAGAGACAGATAAATAGATAGTTCTATTTCAACAGAATTGGTTCCTTTGTCATCCTCTGTATTTTATTTGTTGTTGTTCAGTCATTCTTGTCACATCTGACTCTTCCTGACTCCATTTAGAATTTTCTTGGCTCCCTTTCCAGCTCATTTTACAAATGAGGAAACTGAGGCAAATAGGTTAAGTGACTTGCCCAGCATAACACAGCTAGTAAGTATCTGAGGCCAGATTGTAACTCAGGAAGATGAGTCTTCCTGGTTATAAACCCGGTGCTCTAGGCACTACAACACCTATTTTATTTTATGCACTTAAAAACCTTATTCTGAGAAGGGATGCATCAGAGGCTTCATTAGACTATCACCAAAAGGATCCAGAACACAAAAAAGGTTAAGAATTCCTGCCATATATCCTACTGTAGCAACCCTTCATTTGTGACAACTTCTGTTCAGACGTTCACCCTTTCATGATGCTAGGTGTGGGAACAAAGCTCAGCCTGGCAAACGTGGGTCAGAAGAAGAGGGAGTGGAAGCAACCACCAGCAATGCTCCTGAAGAGCATCTCCCAAGACATTACAAGCATCTGTGCCATTGTTTGTCAACCCTTGCTCTCCTTCCTATAAGAAGGTGGGATTCAGTGTGAAGATGTCACTGCTCTGAAAGGGGCTATATTAAGGTAGCTCAGAGGAGCAATATTTAGAGCCTGGATGTGGAGGCAGGAAGGCCTGTGTTCAAATCCTACTTCATGAACTTTATGAGCTAGATGCCCTGGACAAGCTCCCACTTCAACCTCTCTCACACTCAGTTTCCTCATCTGTAAGTAGAGATAATAATAGAACCTGCCTCCCTTAACATGAAAATCAAATGCAATGACATATGTACAGTGTTTTATAAAACTTAAAGTGTTCTATCAATGATAGTGGCTATCATGATCATTATTTTTAATTATCATTATCATCATCATTATTATATGTATGCATGTAATGATATTGTCGTTATGTGCCAGAATTTGCTGATGTCAGGTCACAGGCACATGGCCCCTTCTTCTTACCCTATAAAACCCAGCACATCATCAAGAAAGTCAAACTGGCATCCATCATGTTCCCTGTCTCACGGCCAAATGGGCATCAAATGTTCTGAAGGCAGTACCTTTATCCTGCTTTTGAGAGTACAATTATACTGGCTGGACTAGCAGTCATAGGGAAAGAAACTCAGAATATCCTGACCCATTACTTTTACTCAGTGTTCTCACACTAGAGGCAATGTGGAGAGAAGACCTGGCAAATAAGCTAAGTCAAATGCTCTCTTCCAGGCAACTCTGTGCAGCACTCATCTGGAAGCTTGTGAAAGAAACCACAAGTCTCATCTCTTTAATGAGATGATAGAGAACCAAGGGGGGACTGAGTTAGAGCTGGAGAGGCCATCTTATCCAACACTGAGTCACAGAAAGGCAAAGAGTCCTGCCCCAGAGTTACATAGCTAATGAATTTGAGAATCTGTTTGAGAATAACACGTTTATGACATAACAGGGAGAGCCCAACCATTGTGAGCTCCCCGAGGGCAGGGACTGACTTGGCTTTCTTTGTGTCCCTGGTACTTAGCATGTGTCTGGTATACAGCAGGTGCCTAATAAATGTTTATTGACTGTTTGTTGATTGACCCACTGACTAAAGAATATTCTCTCAGAGTCAATTGGGCTTAGAATTGAGAGAATAATATTAAATAATAGATAACATTTGTATAGCACTTTAAGATTTGCAAAGCACTTTACAAATATGCTTTCATTTTGCCCTCAAAATAACCCTGCAAATTTTTCATTTTTATTCTTTTAAAATATCTTAGTTATTTTTAAGGTTTTATTATTCTGTTCATTTTACAGATGAGGAAACTAAACCAAACAGAGGTTAAGTCCCACAGATAGTAAAGGATTTGAGACAGGATTTGAACTCGGGTTTTCTGCCTCTACATCTAGCTACTGTGCCAATTAGCAGCCTGTCAAGTTATCATCTCCATGTTACAAATGACAAAACTGAGACAGACAGACAGACAGATAGACAGACAGAAATTAAATTGATTTGTCCATGGTCTCAAAGCCATGGATCTGAGCACATCCAGCCCTTTGGTCCACTTCCCCCCCATGTCCTAAGGCCTTGGAAATGCTGTCTCTGACTGCTTTGGTCCTGGCACTTTGTCCACCTTCAGATGGTAGGGGACGACAAAGCCTTCAGAACCACAGTTCATTTTGCCAAATACACTGGGATCCTTGATTTCAGGCTGTGGAGGACTCAAGCACTATTAGATTTTAGGAAGTTGGGGAGAGGGTTGGAAAAGAGAAAGGGAGCTCAGATGCCGCCTCCTAACCAACTTGGGTCTCATCCCTTTTCCCCTGACCCCCGCTCAGCTCATACGATAGGCTATGCCATGCCCACAATTCAAGGCCACGGTAAATAGGGCGTTAGGGAACCAAGGTGGGTTTTTCTCTCAACTCACCCCTTCTGGAAACCACAGGCAGAAACAGGTTCCCTCCAATCTCCAGGACTGACTCATTGCTAAGACCCTTCCCTTTCTTAGATGGAAGCAACAATAGTTTAGGAAGGCTTTGTTTATTTCTGAAAGCTAATCCGATCTTTGATTTCTCTTCTCATCCCATTCTGGCCAAATGGAGTTTGATTTTTTTAAATAAACAAGGTTCCCTGGGCTTGCCTGCGGGTGCTGGTGAGAATTAGGGAGCAGGGGCCTATGCCAGTATCCCTGCCCAGCACACCTTGTTTACTCCTCCAGACTCAAACGATTATTCCAACTCCTCCCCCTGAGAGGTTTTCAGGACTGAAGGAGCCCTTGAGAAATTGGTCCCAGCCCCCAAGGAGCATCAATTTATAGCAGTTCAAGTTTGGAGTACTTCAAGAACAGCAATACCCCGGCAGGCTCAGTCTCTCTCAAATGATGTATTGCATCATTTTTCCTCACACATTTCTCATTTCTATCCCCACCTCTTGGCTTCGTCTTTCTCCCCCTCCCTCCTCATGGCATTTTAGCATGTCCCCCTTCTCTCTTAGTCCATCTGCTCTAACCCTCTGCCCCCTCCCATTCCCTAGTCCCAGGTATCGGTCCAAAGAAAGTATTAAAGCTATATTCAACTGCCTCCGTTCCATTTGAGTTCTTGCAGCACATGAGTTTAAAATTCAAGTGGTCAAGAAATTCATTTGACTCCCTTTGTCAGGTATTATGGTAGAAGAGAAAACCCAGTATTTCTGGTCAGGTTTGGGATTTCAAGGAATATAGATAAAGCTTCACATTCAGTTACTCCAACTACAATCTTCATTGAATGAGATACAAACTAAATGAACAAAGACATACAAGGAGGATACAAGAAGACGTGAACATCTTTGGTCCACCTCCCAGACACCCACTGGCTTCCCATCTTTGTCTGGCTCAGGAAAATGAGGCTGCATATGTAACTGCTCCCAAAAAGTTGGCTCCCTCCAGAAAACAAGAGCCCACTGCCAGGCGGCTGACAGATTCTAGGGGCCATACATATTTATGAGTTACAAAAAGGGAACTACAGCTTCTTATACATACTCGAGTAATAATAATAATAGCCAGAATCTGTATGGCTTGCAAAGAACTTAATATGTTATTTCATTCTAACCTGACAATGATTCTGTTAATAATGCTATTATCCCCATTTTACAGCTGAAGAGAAATCTAAACACAAGTTGTTGATTGAATCCCTTTGGACTTTTGGCCTGCCCTTATAGAGATCCATTAAACACTTTAGCCGCCTTTATGTGGATGTCTCCCATCCCTCTGAATGAAGGTGATGATCTAACATTGGTCTGCATCCCTGAGATTTATGATTAAATGGACAGCCCAGGATGACCAAACATCTTTAGATCCTGAGATGATTGGGACAAAGTAGAGGCTTTGAATCATGTAAATTCCCTTAAAAAAAAAAAAAAAAAAAAAAGGTGATAGTTTATGGACTTCTTTCCTCCTAGAGGGAAAAAAAAAGTGTGTCTTTGGATTATTTCTGATCATTCTATTTTTAATTCTTGCTCTTTAATGAATTTGCATCTTAATTCATCAAAAGACATTCAAAAAGTAGTCATATGTAAATGTATGTGGCATTTATTCAGTCTGTAGAAAGCATGTCTGGGTTTAAATTTGCAAAAATACTACTGTGGCCTGCAGGTTGGCAATGACTAACCCATCCTTCAGGAGGGTTGAGTTACTTGAGCTATGGCACCAGCAAGCAACAGGGAGAGGACAACAGGAAGTAATGCAGCATTTTTTATGGACCCTAGATGGCCTCTGAGGTCCCTTCCAGCCCTGAATCTATGATCCTGTTATCCCTGGGGTTCTGGGGAAGTAGATGTCCAAACCCCTAAGTCAAGGGCTTTTAACATTTTCTGTGCTATGTCCAGCAAAGCCTGGATCCCTTTGTCAGAATAACGGTTTTAAACATAGGAGATAAAATCCAAAGGATGACAAAGGAAACGAATTAATAGTAAAATATAATTATCAAAATATACATTTCTTAAAGTTCATGGATTCCAGATCAAGAACATAAGCTTAATGGGATTAAGACAGGGCATGGGATGTACATATAAAAATTAAAGCAAAATATAATGCCACATAAGTGATGGGTTCTACGTTACAGATTATAAACGCTCAAGGAATTCAGACATGAAAACTCTATGCTTGGGCTGGAAGAGTGAGGGGAGGGTTTGTGGAAGAGAGGAGACTTCAGGTGTTCCTTGAACCATCAACGGGGTGGAATCTGCATTGGTACAGGGAGCTTCCTCACCAAGGAAATCACAAGAGCACTCCCAATGTATTCCTTTGCTTCTTATTCATGTGCTAAGATTTGGAGATTTTCATGGATGGCAAGCTCTAAGTGAGTCAACAGGGAACCCCCCCAAAAAAAATAAATAAATGAAAACATGGAAAAGCTAGAAGAAGCAGAGGGGAAAGAATGAGAGGTAGTGAATCTACAGCACCCTACCCCCTCACTCTGGCAGACCATTTCTGCTTTGGGTGCCAGATGTTAGGAAGAGCACTGACAAAGTAGAACGCATCCAAAAATCAATGACCAGAGTAGTTGGGGAGAATCCCAGACACTATCATACAAGGATCTGGTGATGTTTAGCCAACAGAACAGAAGACTTAGGGAGGAATGTGATCACAGGTAATTCTGATCATTTTTAAATGCCTTTTAACTAAAGCTCCCTGGCTCAGTATAAAGTCTAGACCCTCTCTTTTCTGTACCCAATTGCTTCTATCCTGTGGTCTTATCTCATATGAAATGAGAAGAAGATAAGATCCATATACTCTTGTTTATTTATTATTGTTATTGTCTTTTAACTACTCAAGCTTCACTTCCCTTTCCATTTTATTCTCATTTCAAACTGAGATCCAATTCCCTCCTTTGGAGTGCTCGCTCCTCCAAGAGATAACAAATGAAGTTTAAATTTATTTTCTTTGTTTCCCTAGCATTTACCACCGTGTCTAGGATATAGTTGCTATTTAGTCAATGCCTGTTGACTTGACAGGACTATAGAGATTTCCATCCATGTTGTAACTGATATTTTAAGCCTGGAATATGTCATTTATTCTAACAATATTTGTAAATGCAATTCTCACAGAGATGCAAAGAAGTACCTTTCTCTGTTTGTGTAGCAGGGTGCTCTGGCACTGATAATGCATTGAGCCCATCCATTGGGAAATGGCTAAACAAGTGTAGGAGTGTAAAAGAATATTACTGGTCTAAGAAACAATGAATAAAATGAACCCAGAGAAATACTGAAAGATGTTTATGAAGTGATGCAAAATACAGTGAGCAGAAGCAGAAAAACAATGACTACAACAATGTAAGTGGAAAGAACAACCACAAAACATTTGCAACTGAATGCTATGAAATTTAAACCTTGATATTATTGACAAAATAATATTAATAAATATTTTCTTTCTTGGCAGAGATGGGGAAACTATGGATGTGGAGAGTTCAAATAATGTCAAGATTTTTTTCTGTTTGCTAGTTTTACAGGGCTGGGAGATTTTCTCCTCTTATTTGTTATTATTTGAGGGACCCATGTTGGGAAATGAAGATGATAAAACAAAAGATATCAATAAAAATTGATTTAATTTTTTTAATTGCATCTATCAGCCAAGAAGCACTAAATGTCTGTGATCATAGAGAGTGAAAAAGATTGTCAGACATTTTGCAGAGGGGATACAGAGAGACAAATGAATTGACTTAAACATAACTCATTATAGCAGGTATAAAGTCAGAAATAGGACCCAGGATCTTTAGGTTCCCAGACTAGCTCCCCTTTCTCACTGCTGTTCATGGGAAACAGATTTGCTAAAAGGTTAGGAAAAACCAGTAACCATGGTAACCACATCCTTCTCCAAGCCCGCTAGTGTGGGACTTACCTAGCAGGCAGAAGCCCTGCAAATGCTACTTGGAAGTGAAATCAAATATCTGCTTTTTTATCCTGAAGGGGCATAAGCATGGTGCCAACCTGTTGAAGCCGTGTATCAGTAGTCTTTGAGTGATAGGTTGGTGCTGCCATAAGAGAAGCTCTAAGTGCATTCCAGTAGGTACCAACAATGGTGTGCCAAGTTCTTTCCAACTAATTTGCTCTGACACTTAAGAACGTCTCAAATTCTACCTCCTCCAGAAGTCTCCTAGGACTAATCAGAAGAGATGTGACACATTTTCCCTCATTCTCTTTCCCTTCTTCCCATCAACCACACAATGCCAAGGAAAAACTACCCCTCTCTTACTTTCCTACTCACATTTTTATCCCTGACTTGCAGACAGCATCCATAATTTATATTACTTATTTCTATACACGGTCAATATTTAGTGTTTGATTAATAATGTGCTCGACACATGGAGGTCTAGCTCAAGGATTCTGTCTAAAAGTAAGGTCTCTTAGTTGATATGCAAAAAGCAAACTGAGAAGTAAAATTCTCAAGAGGCCAAGAGAAGAAATCCTAGAGAGGAAGAAAGGAAAGAAACAAGCATTTATTAAGCACTTACTATATGCTAGATATTGTACTAAGCACTTTATATATATTTCCTCATTTAATCCTCATAATCATTCGAGGAGGTAGGTGATATTATTATCATCCACACTGAAGAAACCGAGACAGATATTAAGAGCCATCTTAACTAGGAAGTGTACAAAGCTAAATTTGAATTCAAATCTTCCTACCTGCAGAATTCTCTCCCTGTATCACCTAGCTGCCTCTGAGGAGGCACATTCCAATCAGGATACTCTGGTTACAGATCATAACACTGCATTCTCTTAGGCAAGCCCCTCAACTACTTTGGGACTCAGTTTCCCTCTATGTAACATAAGAAAAATTGTAAAATATATACATATATTAAAATGTAAAAAATGTAAAATGAGAGTCCTGATGGCTAAATTTAAAAAAAATTTGGAATTATCCAAGAAAAGTTAGTCAATTATGCTCTGATTCAGAGAAGACACTATTGGTCTGATGCCCTAAAGAGGTTAGTGACAAAATCCATAGGTAGAAAAATATTCAAAGTAACAAAATAGCTTGTAATAAAATATGAGCCCAGCTATGGGGGATGTTGGACAGATTGTGGTAGATGAATATATTCTTGTACCCTATGGAACAAAGATTGGGAAGAATTCAGAAATCTGGGAAGGTGTGAATGAAAGGACACAGAATAAATAAGAATAAAGAACAATAGTCATGACTACAGCAATGTAAAGACAACCCCCTGATCTCCAAGATCAGGTATTATTTTTGCACTCCCCCATACATGGCATAGCATTCAAGGCAAAAGTCAACACTGAGCTCCATGGGCTTGGCTCTTTCCAGAAAACAGGTTTTGAGAGGAGATGCTGTTTGGGGTTCGGTCGATTATCTGTTGTATCCATAGAAGATGAACAATAAAAACTAAATTGTAAAAATGAAAATGAAGGAACTGGATGGGATAACCCCTAGGGTCTCACTTTGTGGCTCACTTTGCTCCTCCATGAAGCCTTCTCTCATATTCCACCTTCTATAAGTTTTACCTGTGCAGAAGGACCTTTCATTGTGTCTTGTGTTATTTTGTATTTTTGAGTGTGTGTGTGTGAACCCTAGCTGCTGGGTTTGGTTTCCCAGCAGTAAACATACAGCAAATCTGGGTTTGGTTGATGATGATGATGACAATAATGATGATGATGATGATGATATTATCTGATTTCCTGCACAATGAGAGTACCAGCCTTCTAGTTACTCACACAGCCCCCTCGCCCTTTCAACCTTCCATCAATTTTATTCCCCAGCCTTTTCCCCTCAGAGTTGATGGCTGGTGTTTTGTTTTTCTTATCCTGTAGGAAATGGATACATTGAAGGAAAAGAACTAGAAAATTTCTTCCAAGAATTGGAAAGTGCAAGAAAAGGAGCTGGCATGGTAAGGAATATTGGTGTTCAAATTCTCCTTTGGCTCCCTTTGCTGAACCTTTCCCACCTATAGCTAGAAGCTAGGCCATAGTCAGATAAAGAATCCCTGCCTAAGGCTTGTTTGGCTTTGTTTAAAAGTAAAAAGAGTTAGTAACTACCTGCCCCAAATGACTTCTTTCTCTTTCCTTCCTTCTTTTCTTCCTTGCTTCTCTTTTTTTTAGTTGTATCTTCCTTCTTTCCAATTTTTTCTTTATCTTCCCTCCTCCCTGCTTCCCTTTCTTCTTTTCTTCCTTCCTTCCTTCTTTTCTTTCATTCTCTTTCTTCCTGGCCTCCCTGTCTCACTCAGACTGAAAGAATGTATCTGACCTGTGGCTGATCCATACAGTTTCGTACCTGAGTCCATTCATTCCTCCTCAGGCAGTGTGGTGGCTTCCTGTTATTGAGGGTTCCTCATATTGGTGCTGGAGATAGGGTCAACAATCCATCAGCTTTGGCCTCCCCTGGATCAGGAATTACTTTTGCACTCCCCCATACATGGCTGAGTTTTTAATTTCCAGGAAATAACTGCTTAAATAATACTGAGCAGTAATTCCTCAGCTGTACAGCTACAGAGTTAGTTCCAAGTTCCAACTCTACATTCAGTTACTGCTATTTGGGAGCCTACAGAATGAGTCAGAGAGAAAGCTGAAAATGTCTTTGAACCAACAGCATTAGACAGAACTGGCCTATGATCTAAGAGCTCTCCCCGAAGTAGGCTCCTCAGCTTGTTCTGTGTGGGGAATGGCACCAGAAGCCCCTACACGTGCTCATCAGGACCAGGCACATTACACGCAACTCAAGGTATCTCTTACCTGGGCATCAAGAGCTATATATTGTGTGGACACTAGGGGTCAGACTCTCATCGAGTAGCTCAGTTTACTATTGATCTAACTTGCCTAAAATAAATTCAAAGTTACTTCCAAGTCACTTAGAATGGAAATGAGATGATTGCTATCCTATTCCAGTTAGTAGTAGGAGATTGGGGGAGTGGTGGGGCCAACAAAAGCTCATCCCTTAAAAAGTGGTCACTAGGGCCTAAGGAAAGACTTTTCCTGGAGAAAAACACTGTAGTCCAGGCCATGAATGATTTTCCCCAGATACAATTTTAGGTACAAACTGAGGTTCCTTCCACCTTCGAGATTCTATGAATTCTCTCAAGCCTTTCCCAAAAAAAATGATTTATGATATTAAAAAGTTGGTTTAGACTGCTCCTTACTGATTCATCTGTGGATAGATTTGATTTTTTAATATATAAAAGGCACACTTTCAAGTCTATTAAATAACCAACTTCTAATAGTTCAAAAGCCACATTAATATGGGGATTAGGATCAAGAAAGATGACTGTTCTAAGCAAAAGAAATGACTTGATGGTTGCCACACCAAATCACATGATACATAACATTGTCCCTTTTTGTGCCTCAGTTTCTGCTTCTCCGAAAGGAAGATCGGATCCCCATCTATCTGGTCACCTTAGAGATGTTAACTGCAGCCTTACCTGTGGTGGATTTGATGACCCCTAGTCAGAATGATGACTAAATAACTCAATGTTAGCATAATGTCTGTGGGAACCAGAGAATGCCAAGAACACTCCTTTTAGTATAGGGTGGAGTACAGTTCCCTACATTCAGCAGGGCATGCTGAGGCATTGTACCTTTCTTTAGAAATGGTGAAATTAGAGCAGGGGAAGCTCCTTAGAAGGAGCGCTGGTCTTGAAGTAAGGAAGACCTGTATTGGACCTGGCCTAGGACAGATAATGACTAGGAGGCCTTGGGCAAACGTCCCTAACCTTTCTCTAAGTGTACCAGTAGAGGGAGTTTCACACCAGAAGGTCCCTATTACTTATGAAATCATAATTTTTAAAAAAATGTGAAAGGAACTCAAACTAGATGAGCCAACTTAAGATTAGCCCATTTTGGAGAGGGTTGCCAGTGAACAACTAAGTAGAAACTCTTCCCACCCACTATTATGTCAGAGGGAAGTTCAAGGGGGAATCCTAGGGGTCCAAAGGAAAAGATCCCCTAGTATTGCCCTTCCTTGTCTTTCTGAAGGAAACAAAGACTGGCAGCTTTGCGGAGAAGATGAAGGAGTTCATGCAGAAGTATGACAAGAATGCAGATGGAAAAATCGAGATGGCAGAGGTGAGTTCTGCTGTCCTGATAAAGCCCCAGAGCCGGAGGGGTATGGCTGGAGGGGAGAACTACCTACCAGCCCTTCCCCACTGTTTCTCTCATTCATCCTCATGGGTGTAGAATCTGGGGCTGCCTTCAAAGACTTGGGTTTAAATTCAGAGAAAGCACAGCTTGGGCTGGACCTAAAGGGGACTGGGAAATTTCTATTTGCTTCCTGAGAAATGGCACCATAGAAATGAAGTAAGAAAACCACCGGAGATGCCATAATGCACAGAGCACCAGGCCTGGAATCAGGAAGAGTTATCTTGCTGAGTTCAAATCTGACTTAGACACTTATTAGCTGGGGAACCCTGGACAAGCCACTTAATCCTTTTTGCTTTGTTTCCTCATCTGTAAATAAGCTGGAGAAAGAAAGGGCCAGCCACTCCAGTTTGCCAAGAAAACTCCAAATGGGGTCGAGGAAGAGTTGGACAGGATTGGAACAACTGAACCTGGGGTTTGAATTCCAGCTCTGTCATTAATTAGCTATGTCATCCTGAGCAAGTTTCTTTATCTGTAAAAGAATAGAAGGAGATCTTTGTGAGGATTTAGTAAGATAACACAGGTAAACTATTTTGAAAACCTCCCAAGTATTATATAAATGTAAGCTATTATTACTCATCCCCTTCTTTTACCCTCTGGAAAGGGAGAGAACAGCAATGACCTAACATGCTTGCTGCACCCCTCAGCTCAACATCATGAAGTTACCCCATTTTTTTGGGGGGGAGGCTATCCCCCTCTAGGAGATCCTGACTAGTCTGTTAGGAGAATTTGTCTCTCTCTCTCTCTTTTCCCCTCATATACAGCAGGGAAGGAGCCCGAGGTATAATGAGGGCTCCTTGGATATATTGGGATACAGGACTGGCAGCATCGTGTATGCCAAAGGTTACACATATAAGTTAATTTTAAATAATAGGCATTAGAAACAGCCCCAGATAAAATACCAAAGTCAAGAAATTGGGCCTAAGATAGGATCAAATGGGATAACGTGTATAGCACTTTGGAAACTATAGCTATTATTACATAGTTTTCTCTTACCTTGCCTATCCTATGGACTTCTCCCACCTCATTACCCACGTCCCAGATGCCTATCTAAGATTGCTTCCTTGTTAATAACTCAGGTTTGGTGTCAGAGAATCTGGGTTTTATTCTTGGCTCTGCTTGGATCATTATGTAACCTCAGGCCAAGAACTTAACATTTCTGATCTAAGTTTTTTTGTCCATAAGATCTATGAAGTCCCTTGTAGCTCTAAGATCTAAGAGGTCAGTTCTCACTAAAATGTTCATTCAAAAACTGTTATCACTCACTGAATTTTAGCTCTTCTCTGGGAGGGTTAGTTACATTTTATTTTATTTTATTTTTAACATTTGTGGCAACATTTAATCTGAATTAAGTCTCTTTCTTTTTTTATTATAGCTTTTTATTTACAAGATATAGGCATGGGTAATTTTTCAACATTGACAATTGCCAAATCTTTTATTCCAATTTTTCCCCTGCTTCCCCCCAGCTCTTCCACCAGATGGCAGCTTGACCAATACATGTTAAATATGTTAAAGTATAAATTAAATACAATATTAGTAAACATGTCCATACAATTATTTTGCTGTACAAAAAGAATCAGACTTTGAAATAGTGTACAATTAACCTGTGAAGGAAATCAAAAATGCAGGCGGACAAAAATAGAGGGATTGGGAATTCTATGTAGGGGTTCACACTCATCTCCCAGAGTTCTTTCTCTGGGTGTAGCTGGTTCAGTTCATTACTGCTCTATTTGAACTAATTTGTTCATCTCCTTGTTGAAGAGGGCCAGGTCCATCAGAATTGATCATCATATAGTATTGTTGTTGAAGTATATAATGATCTCCTGGTTCTGTGCATTTCACTCAGCATCAGTTCATGTAAGTCTCTCTAGGCCTTTCTGAAATCATCGCTGGTCATTTCTTATAGAACAATAATATTCCATAACATTCATATACCACAATTTATTCAGCCATTCTCCAATTAATGGGCAACCACTCAGTTTCCAATTTCTGGCCATTACAAAAAGGGCTGCCACAAACATTCATGCACATACAGGTCCCTTTCCCTTCTTTAAAATCTCTTTGGGAAATAAGCCCAGTAGCTGCACTGCTGGATCAATGGTTAATTACATTTTAAAGAGTTACTAGTCTCCCCCGGTTTCCCTTACAATAAATGCTTCATATGCAACATTTGTAGGGGAGTTAGGAATGAGTGGTAGGAAATAGCTATTCCCATCTCCTCTCCTGCTTTGAAGGGAATAAGCAAAAAGAGGTGTCACACTGGCAAGGTTGCTTATTGACCTCAGACTAGTCATGTATGAAGGGTAGGGACAGATAGATCCTCACTAGTCTCTCTTACTTCCCTTCAGTTGGCCCAGATCCTGCCTACAGAAGAAAACTTTCTACTGTGCTTCAGGCAACACGTGGGCTCCAGTGCAGAGTTCATGGAGGTAAGTTCTGAGATGTTCTAGGTGGCCCATATCTGCTGCTCCTCATCTTGTAAGACAGAACCATCCCTTTCAGAACCCAAAGTCAGGAAAGACTCTTCTTGAGATAGCCCGTCATTTGGAGAAACAGCCCAGAGTTATGTTTTAGGAAGAACAGGACAAGTCAGGAAACCCTAGCTCTTAGGTTTCCTCTAGGACATGAGAGGCCCAGATGTTGGCCCATAGCTCAACATACTAATAATCAGTTGATCTGATTCAACAGCTTTCTTCAAGGAGCTCAAAATACTTTGCAGGTATTGTTCCCCTTCACTATAACTTCCTGAGGAAAGAAAGGAAAAAGTGGATAATGTATTTTTTAACTAAAGATAGAAAAACTGAGGTCCAGGAAAAGGAAATATTCTGGAATCTACTCTTAATTCTACTTCAGATTCATTGTGTGACTATAGAAATCATTTCTTCCTTATATACCGCCACTTTCCTTTTTTAAAATAGATAATTGTTAAACATTTGATTCAAAAAGTTTTCCATTCTCTATATGTTAAAAAAAATGACCTCAGAATTTAAGGATTTTACAGTATTCTTTGTATCCCTAAGAGAAATATGACGGAAATGGCCATGACTCAAACAGACTGGTAATTATTAACTAATAATCTGCTTACTCTAACACTGCTCTGCTCCTGATCAGTCTCAAAGCCAAAATCAAACCGTGCCCACCACATACACATTCTCTTTACTCTGGCAAACAAACAGAGTTTTAAAAATAGGATTTTCAAAACTGGAATTCATGTTGCTGTTTTATATGTTTTAAATCAATATCCATTTAATAGGCCTACCACCAAAATTCACTGCCAAAAATGAATAGAAAGCGAACACAAGAAACAAAAACCTTTCAATGAAATCCCCATGTGCAATACACATTGGCTAGGAACTAACAATTTCTCGGGGTGGGGGACACATTTTTAAAATCCCAACATTCCCTGGCACCATATGTTGGCATTCATATTCAAATGGGAGTATTATCAAATGGTAATGCCAGCTCGGAGAGAATCCAACACACTGATAATCTCCTTTGTCTACTATGACACTAAAAACATTTGTAAATAGCTTTTTCTTATAGTTGGCACATAGATTAGTGTTCTATGCTTGGTTATTCACCTGACTAGCCAGTTGGAACATCTCAGGGTGGCTCACACCCAAATATACTAATTACCTCTTGAACTGATCTAACATCATTTATTTTTTTATACCTAGCCCCTTCCTTTCCTCATAAGCATGTCAGTCAGTCAACAAGCTTTTATATTAAATGCTGACTAGGGGCCAGGCATTGTGCTAAGTTTCTAAGTTTTTAGAAAGGCTAAAGTGGTCATTGCCTTCAGGGATGAGACATTCTTTCAGGAGAGATAAGAGATACCCAGAGTAAATGAAAGGTTCTGTGAAATGAAATGGAGGTCAGTAAGTGGCTCAGGGAATAGAGTCAGGCAGACTCACCTCCATGAGTTCAAATCCAGCCTCTTAACTGCATGATCCCAGGCAAATCCCTTAAATCTTCTCAGTTTCCTCATCTGTAAAATGAGCTAGAGAAGGAAATGGCAAACTACTCCAATATCTTTGCCAAGAAAACCCCAAATAGAGTCCAGTGAAGGAACTCAACAACAAAGGAGAAGGGAAGAATGGGGTAAAGAACAGTCCTAAGTTTCCCCTTCTATACAGAACCAGAATGAGATTAATTGGAGCAGAGCACAGAGACAGATTAAAAAAGAACTGAAAAGAGGCCAAGTATCTGTGATCATCGGCCCTCTCTCTGTAGCTGAAATGATTTGGAATCCATCTCTGGCTCAGTCCTCCTGAGCACCACAATAGCTGAAAAAGTAGATGTCCCAGCATAATAGCCCAGATCCCCGCCCCTCCTGAGTCTCTCCCCTGTGCAGTTTCTATCAGCCAGAAACATGAAATGGGCTTCTCAGCAGCACAGAAAGGTTTGTGCTCTCCGAGAACATGAATCCCACCTGCTTGCGCCAGAGTCTCTCTCTAATTTTAGCCAACCTCAGGACTCTTTTGGAATTTCAAAAAACCCAAGTCTCTTTAATTCTTTGTCTTGAATGAGAAAAGAATAATGATCCAATGGCAGAATGCATTATGCTAAAGGAGGAGAGCTAACCGAAGCAAAAAGCAGAAGAGCCTGGGCGGAAGGAAGGGAAAGAAAACTTTGGCCTTGGAATGATCTCATTTTGAAATCTGGTTCAGATTATGTCACTCCTTAAGTCATTGTCTTCTCTCACAGGAAAAAATTTAGCCCAACTGGACTATGTGAAAATGTGGGTTCCTCCTCCCTAAAGAAGGCATTTATCCATTTATCCTCAGTCAAAGAATTATTTGATGGCATTAAGTATGAAGGTTTTTCTTGAAGAAAAGGAGACGCTCTCATCATTAGATATTCCCCAACCAACTGATCTATAACACGGGACTGGAGCCATTTACTAAGCTAGGTGGTACATTGGATAACTGGACCTAGAGTCAAGAGGTCATATCTTCCTCAGATACCACTTGTGTCAGAGGCAAGTCTGTTTGCCTCAGTTTCCTCCTCTGTAAAATGAGCTGGACAAGGAAATGGCATACCACTCCACTATCTTTGCCAAGAAAAACCCAAGCAGAGTCTCAAACAACAACTTGTTGTTTTTTTAATTTACAGAGTTGCTATAAAGAAAGTGCTTTGCTACCTTAAATATATGGGGAAAATAAAGGGCCTAACAAAGAAATAGCCTTCTCAGGGTTATGATCCTTTCCTTTTGTTCTTGCTCCCACTCTCCTATCTCCTCAGAGAACCTATCCCATATTCTTCCTCTCCTTCTCATCTCCAATCTCTTCCTAAGGCTAGACTCCTTTCCCATGGTCTCCAAGCATACTCAGTTCTCTGAAGGCCTTAAAAAACTCTGCCATCCCTCTAAATATTATCTTATTTCTTGTCTCCATGTTCTTGTTAAACTCCATGGAAGATTTAAGTCTCCTTACTGGCTCTCCTTCCTCACTACCCACTCACTTACCCAACCCTCGCCATCTTTCCACAGCTTTTGCCACTTGGTTACCTCATCCATTACTCTGCTCCATGATCCTTCTTAATCTCCTTTTTGGCTCATCACCTAAGCTCTGCCCTTCTTTTCTTCCCTCTCCACATTCTCTCCCTTGATGATCTCATATGCTCCTATGGATTCAAGTACTACCTGTAGGTAGAGAACTAACTCATATACCTAAATGTGTGTATGTATGCATACTTCTGAATTCTAAACCTGCTTGGTGACAGGAATATTGTTAAGATCAAATGCAGAAGCAGGAGGTACTGTTCTGTATGACCACTGGCTCTGGAGTTTAAATCTAGCCTCATATACTTGATACTAGCTGTATGAACTTGGTCAAGTCACAAGATCAAATACATTATTAATTTCTCTGTCAAAAACCATATAGTCAGTAAAAAAAAATATATATATATATATATATAGTCAGTAAAAAAAAAAAATATATATATATATATAGTCAGGAATGGTCTGAATGGTTCATGGAAGGAGGGATATTTTCTAGCTGAGAAGATCAGAGAATGAATAAGGTGTCTCCTGAAGTAGACCTTGACATGGGGAAGGATGGAAAGAGGAATAAAGACCATGGCACAAGGAGATATTGTGCTCAAAGACTCAGAGATAGGGGAGAGCAGGATGAAATTAAGGATCAGGGTTGTTGTCCTTCATTCTAGAAAAGGACCAAAAAGGCGTCTCTACGTCAGGGTCAATATATAGTATCTGAATGTGCTGATCAGATCATATGTGAACAATCCTAGTAATGCCAGAATTCTAGTAATGTCCTTACCTTCCTGCTTTTGAGGTCTTTATTATCATTTTATGGGACCTCATCCTATAAACAAAACCAGCTTGAGTCAGTTCAGTTGACAAAGTGGCTGCCAATATCAAATTCTTCACTGGAATTTATAGCAAGTTAGACCATGAAAGATTATATAAAAAAAAAAAAAAAGATAAAATAGGTTTCCTTGCCCAGATTGCTGAAGATGGCTGAGGGCTCATCAACAGGCCTCAATATCTACTATGATCCTCTCCCCCAAGTTTCCTGGAAATCCATGTATCCAGACCTGAGTGTGAGGGGAAGGGAGAAAAGGATAACCAAGTCCAGAGTGCTGACTGAGATGGGATCTCTCTGCTTACCCTGATAATGTATGATAAGATGCCCTTCCCAAACACCACAGAGACAGGTGCATCAATGGCCACAGGGGACTCTTTGCCAACCCTTCAAAAATTCCCTTTCAGGCATGGCGAAAATATGACACGGACAGAAGTGGTTACATTGAAGCCAATGAGCTCAAGGTAAGTTGCCATGAAAAAATGGAAATAAAGCCATTGCAAGCCTGAGTGTGCTTGGGTCACATAACCATATTCCTGGGGTGTATTGCGAGAGAGGTCCCTGGCCAGAAGGCTGCTTGTGGGGAGAGGGCAGGAAGAGAGAGGGACAAGATGGGGAAAGAATATAAGCAGGTTCAATCCCTCCCTGGCACATCTTGTAAAAAGGGAAATTGGAAACTTGCTGCCTGGAAAGCCCTGGTATCTCTCGATTTTCTCAGTTCTAGGCCAGCCGCAGAGCTAGGTGTGAGATGAAGCAGCCTCCCGGTGACTGGGTCGCACCTTTGGTGTGCCTTGGAGGAGGAGGCTCTTCTGGGATGGGGGCTTTTCTGAGCTGTGGTTCCCCGTTTCCAAGTGCAGTGATTAGGTACCGAATTTAAGGTAACAAGGAGGGGAGAAACTTGCCCCTGCATCACTTGGATACTGGGGGAAGTTAAGACGCTGTGAATGCAGCCCAACCAGGCATCCCTTCCCTTCAGACCAGGTGCAGATATTCAGGGGTTGCTGATTGGCTCAAGAACCACCCCAGGGATGGATGGACAAAGTGAGGGAGGCATTGGGAGGCTCCCACTACCTCCTCCATCCATCCCTGTCCTCCCTGACCTTTTTTCTCCTTTCTTCCTTCTCAAGTATCTATGTCTCAAAGCAGCCAGTTATCTTTAGGACTATGACTTAAATCCCACTGATGTTGCTGTGGGATTACTGGGTCATTGGTTCCTTCTGTGTTTTCAGGGATTCCTCTCAGACCTGCTGAAGAAAGCAAATCGCCCCTATGATGAGCCCAAGCTCCAAGAGTACACACAGACCATAGTAAGTAGAAAGGTGCCCCTTAGGAGAAGAGAATTGGACTGGAACACAACCTTTATCCCGGGCTGAGAGGCTCTGAACCCTAGAGGACCTGTGAACACCAATTATCTCAAATCCAAGCCAGACTTATGCTAACTGGCCAGAAGCCCTTATTTTAACTATGTCAGTGTCATTCTCAGGGCCCTTCCCCACTTCCTGCTCCTCACCCTCCATGTTCCATCCTTTCAAGAACTAGCTGAGATTCTGAGTCTGCCTTAACCCCTAAGCCAGCAGGAGACTTGGGGACTGACCATTTCCATGGCAACCTCTGCTGCTCCAGCAAGGAAGCGATGAGGGAAGACAGCTAGGCAAGACTGAAAATAAGCCAATTATAGCTCAGTGAGAAATGAGAAACAGGATTTCTAGCTCCTCTACTATAGGGAGAAGGGAGAAGAGGAAGTTTGTGTAAGCTCCCTGCTATTACTTGGGGTGACATCTCTAAGTAATGTTGACTCCTGACCTCCACATAGTCTCAGAGGAAAATAAGCAACCTCAGGGTGTCCCTGCACATTATCTTCTTTCTGAACTTTTCCAACAAAGCCTAGAGAATAGTTAGTAAATAGAAAATAGCAGAAAAATGGCCAAGGGTCCAAGAATTTAGAGCCTCATCAGCCTTTGCCAAACTCAGCCTGATGCGCGAAGCAGATAGTTGTCTTGCTGACCAATAACCCAAATGTATTTCTTTATCCCAATAGCTGCGGATGTTTGATTTGAATGGAGATGGTAAATTGGGTCTCTCGGAAATGTCCCGGTAAGAGCCCCCTCACACTTCTGAAGTCATTATTATGATATATTCTACTGGTTTTCAGCTCTGCTGTCTGTGGCTATAATTCCATCACCTCTGGACAAACAAAAAGAAGGATCCTTCAACTGAATTCAACAAACATTCATTAAGTATTAATTAATGTTCAAGGAACTGTGCTATGTGCTAATAACAGAAAATGAAAAATAAGTCTCTACTCTCAAGGAGCTTTCAGTTCTGAGAAAACAGGTGGAAGGAAGAGACAGATATACAAATTACTGTAAACAAATTAGAAAATTATAATGTACATAAGAAAAATCAGGAATTGTCTGAATGGTTCTTGGAAGGAGGGATATTTTCTAGCTGAGAAGATCAGGGAAGATTTCATGAATAAGGTGTCTCCTGAAGTAGACCTTGACAAGGGGAAGGATGGAAAGAGGAATAAAGACCATGGCACAAGGAGATATTGTGCTCAAAGACTCAGAGATAGGGGAGAGCAGGATGAGATTAAGGATCAGGGTTGTTGTCCTTCATTCTAGAAAAGGACCAAAAAGGCGTCTCTACGTCAGGGTCAATATATAGTATTTGAATGTGCTGATCAGATCATATGTGATCCACTTCTGCTGGACCATAAAGAACAGGAATGGGAATGCCATAAAATAAGGTTAAAAGGATAAATTAAACCCAGAGGGACTCAAATGCCTAAGACATTTCTATTTTATCCTGCTGGCCATGAGAAATCACTGAAGCTTTCTTCTTTGAAATGTGACATGTGCACTAGGAAGACTACTTTGGTAGCACTATGAAAAAGAAAGGGGGAAAAATGATGACAGGTGGTAATTAGGTGGCCTTATTAATAATTCAGGAGAGAGTTGACACAGACTTGAAATAAGAGCGATAAGTATGAACTAGAAAGGAGAATGTTCAGAATAGAGATATTTCAGAAGTGGAATCAATAGCACTTGACAACTGACTGAATGTTTGGGGTGAGGGAGAGGAGAGAATCAAGGGTGATGCTAAGGTTTTGAGCCTATGTGACTATGGGATTAGCAATAGCATCACAAGAAAGAGAGAAAATAAGAGAAAATTTAATAAAAAAGTTCTGCTTTGGATGTGGTCAATCTGAAATGTTTCCAAAGTGAATGGAATTAGAAATGCAGAATTAAAATTTAGGAAAATAATTTTTCTTGGGATATAAATTTGACCTTAATCTAAACAATAAAGGAAGCCACAAGAATGGATGAGATCTCCTGGAAATGAGAAAACTAAATAGTACTACATGATCCCCAAAGACTCATTTTACTTGTTTTTTTTTTTTTTTTCCTATATTGGGACTTTTCAATCTTCTTTGTAGATACTAACCCTCTCCAAGAATCCTTTGCCCTGCTTCAGTTCCTCTTGTCTACTGTCTAATCTACACTCTTAACATTTTCCTTCCAGACTGTTGCCTGTACAGGAAAATTTTCTCCTTAAATTTCAGGTAAAATAGTTCTTTTTTCTTTCTCTAGTCTGTGTCTTCTTTCCTTTTCTTCATGAACTTTGCTTCTTCCTTCCCCCAACACACACACATACACACACACACACACACACACACACACACACACACACCCCTTTTTAATTTATTTTTATTCATTCATTCATACTCGATCCTTACAGGGCATGAAGCTGACTTCAGAGGAGTTCAATGCTATCTTCACATTTTATGACAAGGTAAAATGAAAGACCAGCATGCACAAAGGAAATCAAGGGTGTATTTCTAAGGGGTAAGGCCAGAAATAGGGAATCTGAAACCTCACAGCAGGAAAAAAAAAATTGATCAGAAATATCTAGTCCAGATTAGGCCGTCTCGGCCACTTCTAGCCTCCCAGTGGCTCACCAATGCTCACCTTTAGACAAGGACATCCTTCTTGGGACATGGTGGTATCAGCCTTTAACATCTGTCTTAGAAGCTGGACATGTGCCCCAGACTCTCTAACTTCCTCTTAAAATCTCATCTCAGGAGTGGGATCCAGGAAGTTGTCTAGATGCTTTTTTCCTCTATGGAGATCTGTTCATTTCTAGGGAATAATAACAAGGAAATAAAGTAATCCATGCATCAGTTATCAGAACAACTATTTTGGTTTTTTCCCTAGCCAATTCAAATAACTGAATGATTTTTTTTCTCTCCATTAAAATAGTTATTTGACTAAATTCACTAGATTGGCCAGTTAGTTTAACATTATATATACCAAACCTCAATGCCCTTCAACAGCATGCCGAGTGATGGAAGGTGAGGTTGCTGGAGAAGAGTGAGGGAATTACTAGAAATTCCCTGACAAATGTTTGTACTTAATTCACAGGATGGGAGTGGCTACATTGATGAGCATGAACTGGATGCCCTTTTGAAGGACCTGTATGAGAAAAACAAGAAGGTGAGGACATCTTTGGAAGAACCTTCTAAAATGGCTCTGATTGGGAACAACAATTCTGTCTTGGCCCATCCCATGGAAATCTGAGAAGGATTTATTTTACACCAATCAAATTAATTAATCCAAGTAGGCTTCCTATGTGAAGGAAATGGTGGAAGGAAAGAGCAGATGTGAGGTGGGAAATTATTAGACAATAGAACAGACCCAGAGAAGAAAGGCAGAGTGAGTGAGAAAAAGGGGTCACAAGTAAGTTTTGTTTTCCTGGGAGAGATGAGAATTCTTAAATTCAAATGTGCCTCTCCTGTGATTATGTTGTCTTTCAAATTAACTCCCTTCATAGCTTTAAACTGGGTTCATAGGCTGAAACCTAGAGAACTGAAGTTACCAAGAATGCATCTCTCCAGATAGCATTCTTTATGGTAATCTGGCAGGCTTCTAGGTAGCACTGGGAAGAAGAGAGGGAGATTCTTAAGGTAATAAATATAAAGATGGGCTTGCCGATCAAAAAATCATTAAGCAAGGAAATAAAGCAATTAAAATCACTGCCAGAGAAACCCAGATCTATGGCAGCCTTTGGGACCCAATGAAGTAACAAGAGCAGAAAGAACATCCAGAAAGAAGAGATTTACAAAGCTTAGTATAAGCTGACCTTGATATGAACAAGAGGATCACCTCTCAGGATGAACAAAGAACATCTTTGAGAAGTGATGGGGAAAACCATAGATTTGGTTCAGGTATGAATGTAGAAAAAGTTAAGATGTCAACAAATTCTTTTATCTTGAAAAAGAGAATGAAACTGCAAAGGTGGCTGTAAGATCTGAACAGGGGTGAGAAATTGCTCATGGGAGTGGGCCTAGCAATGCCCCAAATCCCCACAAAGTGCAATACTAGTGTAAGCTGTAGCTGTATGGAGGAAAACTAGCTGGAAGGTTTAGAGTCAGGTGTGTAAAACTTCATGTAGGCTTCACTTCTGAGCTTTGGTGAAGAACAAGAAACACATCCCAGAGCTCCTGAACTGTTTCAAGGAGGTGATTCCATCCAGTTCCCAAGGAACATTTGATTTTGGGTTCAGGATTAGGAAGCACAAGATATATTGCCACTAGCTCACGTAAACCACCCTGCAGGCTTGGTTTTTAATCACTTAAAGGGAGAAGATGATACAAATTAATAGGGTCCCTTTCTATAGCAAAAACCTGATTTGGGGAGAGGATCCTGGTACTTCAAAGACATGGATCATTTTTGTAGGAACTCTTAGAATTTTGTTAGTTAATCAGTGAACATTTAAGTGTTTCCTATGTGCCAGGCACTATACTAAGAGCTAGTGATATAAAGAGAGGCAAAAGACAATGTCTATTTGTTGGTTGACAAAGGAACTAGAATTAAGAGGGATTCAGAAAGTCTTCCCAGAGAAGGTAGAATTTTAACCTGAAGTTGAAGGAAGCCAGGAAAACTAACATGGCTTCCTTCAGCAGAGTCCTTTGGAAGGAGATAATGGGTTTGTGTTAGCATAACTCTATCAGAGATTTCAACACCTTCCCACACAGCATGTTGATCACCTTCAGGATATGTACTGTTGACTGCAGGAGGAAGTAGGGTGAGGGGAATTTATCTGAAGATCAAGATATAAGGCTAGGATTAGAACACGGAACAGAGTCCAAGCACAGATTTAAATTCCTGAGTTTCGTATGTATTCACGTGGTATTCAGTTAAGCCTTTTGTATCCCTCTGGAGTGGTTCCAATTCCAAATGGCTCTGCTGTGTGTAGAGAAGGGGAGTGAGGTCTCAGTTTTGCATTTCTAAGTGGCCACCTGTACCGATCCTTCTCCCATTCTCTTTCTCTCATCTGGTCTCCCAGGAGATGAATATCCAGAACCTCACAAGCTACAGAAAGAGCGTGATGTCTCTGGCTGAAGCTGGGAAGCTCTACCGCAAGGACCTGGAGATTGTGCTCTGCAGTGAGCCCCCCATGTAAAAAGAGATGGGGACCTGTTCCTCTTCTCTCCTCCCAATTCTCTTTTCCCTTCCTCTGCCCTGCCGCTTCCACCAAGACCTAGAGATTTGAGGCCCCGAACATCCCCTGCAACCCAGCATTAAACATTCAGAAAGCAGGAGAGGAAGGGAGCAGCAGCTGCTGATGGACGTCCATAGGGCCTTCTGTCCCACATCACTTCCACCCCACCCCAGACTAGCCTTGCTGCTCTGCTTGTGACTCAGATTAGGGGAGAGGGGCCCTAATTCTCTTTGCTGTGATGCATGAGCTCATCTGTTGTATGATTTAGGCTACTGCGTCCAATAGGGTGACAGTCTATCTTGCTCCCCAGTGTCCCTCCTCTACCCTGGCTCCCCAAGTCTCCTCTGATCCCTCTAGCTGGTGGTGTGTTGTTCATTTCTTCCAGTTTCCGACTGTGGCGAGAACGTGACCTGCCTTGCCTTTTCCAATTTGGTTTTTCCCTTTTTTCCACTTCAGTTTCTTGTCTTATTATTTACCAAAGAAGAGTTTACAGACAATAAAATGGAAAAGTTCTGCTACTCAAGCCCACCTACTGGCTTACAACCTGTACTCTTTCTTTCTCATTAGCAACCCTAACTCTAAACAGGCTTAAGGAGGTAGCTCTGCTTCCTTTAACACAAAGAAATTGGGAAATAGCCATGGGAATGCCTTGTCAGTGGCACACTGCCACCCAAGAAGACAGACTCATTCAGGAAGATACAGTCCTGCATCCTGGGAATTCAGGAGAGATGTTGGGGCTAGATAGATCCACTTAGAAACCATCTGACTAGAGATAATAAGGAAACTATCAAGAGAGAGGATGAAGAAGGAAAAGGGCCAGTTTTGGCTTATACCAACCATTGGAGAATAATAAAGGAGAGAAGCAAGGAAAAAAAAAAAAAAACAAGAAAAAAATAGGGTCATGACATCCAGAGGAGAGAGGGTCATGATATCTAGGAGAGTGGTTGTCAGTATCCAAGACAGCAGAAGTATCAAGGATAAGGATTGAGAAAATGCCACCAGATCTGGCATTTAAGAGATCACTGATGACTTGGAGGGAAAGGGGGGAAAGGGGAGCAGATTCAATTGAGTGAGGAATCAAGGGTAATGAAGGGATTAAAACCTAGGAGACTAGAACCATGGTGATTAGTGGAAACTTGGAACTTTGGGGAAAGAGTAATCTGGAAAGAAAGGTAATGCAATTTTGCCTTATCCATGCCTGTACATGCTCTGCTGCTCCCTCTTTCCCATGAAACCATGAAAAGTAAGAAGGAAGTAGGATAGACAGAAGGCAAGGGAGGGAAGGATTAGTCACTGTGTACTGCCCTGGAGCAAAAAGCTAGCTTTTGAAAGGCACTAATATCAGCCAAAAGATGAAAAAGAGCACAGGATGGATGGATGGGAAGGTGGGGGGCTGGGTCATAAAGCTTTAATTGTCCCGAGGGACCCTCATTTGATCAATAATAGATGAGAAAGCAGGGGAGCATTGAAAGTGGTAATGTAGTTATATGGGATATGCCCTGACTACTGAAAAGGTAGAGAGGGGCCCCTACTTTGGAGATCTTGTCCTAGTTATTCCTCCATATGTAGGAAGCAAAGTGGGCACTGACATTAAACCCAAACAGAGAACCATCCAAGAATTCTGCCCTCTGCATTGGTTCTGATAAGTACCACTTCCTCCCCATCTTACCTCAAATTTTCTTCCCAAATTAACTGGCACAAACTCTAAGTATATAACCTTCTTCCCTACCACTCTACCATTTTTTCCTCTTCACCAAAAGTAGGAAACCCAAAATGACCAAACCTCTTGCTAATCAATAGTATTGATTGGGTACCTCCTATGCATCCATGCTACTTGCTATGGAGGTGTGCAAGAGGAAGAAAAGATGGGGTACAAAGTTGCTTTGCCCCAATCCGGTCAGACAAGCAACAGTTGTACCTTTGCCCCAATCTGGTCAGACAAGCAACAGACAAGCAAACAGTCCTTTGCCCCTAATTCCAACATTGATAGTTCTAAAGGACTCAGCTTCAGATGAGTTATATGTTTGAAGCCATCACTCCCCACCATCATTGGTCTCTGTGTATAGGGTTAAGAAAAGAAGACCCAGTCTCAGTCCAAAATCTCTATTGACTAGAAATACTATAGACCTGAAAACCCGAGGGAATAAGAATTTATTAAGGGCTTACTATGTGTCAGGCACTAGGCTAAGCATTTGACAAATAACTCATTTGATTCTCACAACAACAGGCAGGGGCTTGACAATACCTATTATCTGTTATTAAGGGAGACTGGAGGTGGGGGAGCATTTCAAAGTAAATGGTATCAAAAACACCATCAACAAATATTCGTTAAAAAGGAAAAATAATTCCTCTGTTGGTATATAGATCCATAAAAACCATCTTGATTTTGTTGTGCTGGCAGTTGTCTCGTATCCATAGTGCTTAGCACTCTAGCTGGTATATAGGAAATAGTTAAAACATGCTTTATCATCCACTCCTCACTCTCCCCAACCACATATATTCAACCATTTGCCAAATCTTAGTATTTATGCCCCCCATGACATCTGTCCCTTTTTATTTATCCCCATAGCCACCAACCTAGTTCAGACCTTCATCATCTCTCTCCTGGACAATTATAAGGCAATAGCCTCCTCAGTGGTCTCCTTGCCTTATGTCTCGTTCTGTTTCAATCCATTCTCTACCCAGCTGCTAAAATGATTTCCCTAAATAAAATTATTTCATCAGCTTATAACTAATCTTCAATTATTTCCTTTGGGATCAAACATTAACTCCTTTTGGGGACTGGGGGACCCTGTGCAGGCCTCTTAAAGGCCTTAATAACTTGACTCCAATATACCTTTCTAATTTTGTAATACATCCTCCTCGTACTCCAGCTACACTGGTCTTCCCATTGTGGAACTCCACCTGTCATTCCCAGTCTTTGCTTGGATTATGCCCCATGCTAAAATATACTCTCTCCTTTTTACCTCTCAGAATCCCTTATTTCCTTAAAAGTGCCATTCAAACTATCTTCTATACAAAGTCTTTTCTGCCCCCTTAAAATTTACCTAATAACATACTGTCTCCCCAAAGAGAATGTAAGCTGCTTGAGGGCAGAGGCTATTTTTGTCCTTATATCTCAAGGGCTGAGCATGGCGTTTTGGCACACTGTGGGGGTGCTTCAGGTATTGGCAGATTGTTGCCCTTCATGCTGGAAGAGGACCCAAATAGCATCATTATGTTGGGGTCAAGATACAATGTGTCCTATTTAACATGTATAGGACTGCTTGTCATCTGGGAGAGGGGGTGGAGGGAGGAAGGGAGGGGAAAAGTCGGAACAGAAGTGAGTGCAAGGAATAATGTTGTAAACAATTACCCAGGCTTGGGTTCTGTCAATAAAAAGTTATAATTACTTTTAAAAAAGATACAATATGTCCAACTGTGGCTGATCACATCCCGTCAAAAGCTTCCACTGGAGGTCTGAAAAACAAGAGAATTGGATTTGATTCCTGGTTGTGCTACTTACTAGCTGTACAATCTTAGGCAAGTCCCCTCACTTCCTTGAGCCTCAGTTTCCTTATCTGTAAAAGAGAGGGGGGAGGAATTTGTACCACATACTTCACAATACTGTTGTGAGGATTAAATTTATAAAAACACTTTGTAATCATAAATGGCTCCACACAAATATAAAGAGCCCTGCTTTTCATAGATTTCTGTTAGCTTTCCCAGACCAAACCTTGGAAGTGCCTATCTCCAAAAAGAAGAGAATAATTTGCATCGTGTTACAGGAAAGGGGTCAGGGATCAACTTATATTTATAGACCACCAAGAGGGCTGAAGTGTTTTTGTGAACTTTAGACCTAGTAAAGATCATTCTTTACTACAACAGGAAACAAATACTCCCCTCCCCCCCCCCCAAAAAAAGCTCTGACTTTTGCTGTCAGACTGCATTAGCTCCCCAAAGTTCTGGACCTTATTGACTCAAGTCCAGCTAGTCATTTTTCCCCTTTATCTCCCTCCTTCATCGGTTTACCGATGGTATTTTGGTTGTGAAAGTATATTACAAACAGAAGCATTGTCAATATTGCCACAAGATGAAATTCAATGAACTGAGTGTTTCTTCTCTGTGCAAAGAAAGCACTTTCCCGAGGCACTAAAGGGCCTCCACAGATGTTTAAAGTAGGACTTTTGCCTTCAAGGGATTTACAGTTTTAGGAAGATAAGACATAAAATAAAAGCCTATAAAAAGATACAATAACTTCAGAAACAAACAATTCAAGAGACATCACAAGTCAACTAAATATTATGTGATTGGTCGTTAAATACATCTGGGCAGTATAGTAGAACCATTTGGTCAAATCTGGCCAATGTCCTCTTGGTGACTGAGTCCATCATTGGCTGTGTGGCAAATTCAGAGACCAAGAAAAGTGATTTGCCTTCTGGTCTCCAGCTAACTAGGTCAGCCTTGGCTATCCTTCCTCCTCAGTCCTTTCTGTCACCACTGCCCTTTCTAAAATGTTTACTATCCCACATCTTATGCCAAGACGTCCTAATGTCAGCAGCTGGCCAGGCTGGGGTGGCTGTGTTTCTGGATATTTGTGGAGGCACAGCTTGGCCCGGCTCCATCTCATTAGTGCTTCCCAGAACCTGGTTTGTTAAGATCCCTTTGCTGTCTTCCTGTCATATCAGAGGAGCCTGGGGAACTTGGTCTCCAGCAAAAACATGATTTTTTTCTTTTAATGATCCCTTTTAGCCCTTTCTGAAAGCCGGTATCTTTGTTCATCTGGCTGAAGAGAAAGATGATAGCAGTCCTGTAGACAACTGATAGGAACATTGTGTGGTTTCTTAAAGTTCTTTCAAATGTTAGGAGGCTGGAGAAAAGCTATTTGGAATAAAGCTGACAAGGACCATGGGGTGAATTTGGATTTTACCCTTTTCTTCCTCTCCCTGAATACCAGTTAAAGAGCTACCTACATTTGGGCTCACCAAATCATTAAGAGTGAATGAACAGGTGGTTTCACTCTTTGCAACTCCAAACAAATGGCTTAGGAAAATCCTACCACAAGTTTGTTCTACCTATGAACTTTTTCTGCACTTTTCAAGTTAGGGGACTGCAAGAAATTATTAATTGATATTAATTGTTGTAACTAATATTATCACATCAATTTTAGCCATGCTTTCAGAGTCAAAGAACCACAGAATGTGAAAGGTCATCCCCAACTTTTTAAACTGTGGTTCCCAATCCCATATGGGATCTCATCACTGAACATGGGGTCATGAAATTATGATTTATTATCAGGAAATGTTTGATTTGTATACCTATATACCCGAGGTCATGTAAAAATTTCTTGGGTGAAAAGGAAATGAGAGTTCAGTCATTAAAGTTCAGACATTAAAAGATTATAGTATGCTGAGTAAAGTGAATAAAACCAGGAGAACACTGTACACAGCAACAAGATTACATGATGATCGATTCTAATGGATGTGACCCTTTTCAACAATGAAGTGATTCAGGCCAATTCTAAAAGACTGGCAATGGAGAAAGCCATCTGCCTCCAGAGAGAAGCTTGTGGGGACTGAATGTGCATCATGACATAGTATTTTCACCCTTTTTGTTGTTATAAACTTGATTTTTGTTTTATTTCTCATTTTTTCCCTTTTTTGATCTAATTTTTCTTGTGCACTATGATAAACATGGAAATATGTGTGCAAGAACTGACATATATTGAATTAATTGCTGCCTAGGGGAGGAGTCAGGGGAAGGGCAGGAGAAAAAATTTGAAACACAAGGTTTTGCAAGGGTGAATGTTGAAAACTATCTTTGCATATTTTGAAAAAAAAATTTAAGCTATTATTGAAAAAATTAAATAATAAAATTGTAAAAAGAAAAGGAAAAAAGGGGTTTCGGTACATTCCTTGAAAAGAATTTGTTAAATTCAGCTGAAGTGAAGGCAGCAGTAAGTCTTGAGGCAAGCTGCTTAACTATTTTTTGCATCTACCAACTTCCTTCAAGAGGGGGGAACACAAGATTGAGATACACAAAATCCCTCGAGTCAAGCCTGCTTCCTGGATCTTTGTTGAACTGAACTATGTCCAACAGCTTCAAATTAGTGCTCTTTTATTTCCCCAAGGGAAAAAAAAAATCCCTAGTTCAGAATCCCCCAGGGAATTTTTTATTTTTCTCTAGGAATCAGCCTAATCTGAACAGCTTCCAAGTATTACTGGGGTATATTATGACAATGAATTCCATAAATTCAAATCAAGAGGTTAGTTAAGTCTGGGATCTATGGAACAGAAAGTTGGGACAAAGTAGAATAGGGAAAGGAAGAGAATGAGAGAGGAAAATAAGAATAATAAAGGAAACATTTAAATGACAAAAGTATGATATCCAAGATATAGGGAATGGATATAAAAATAAATTTTGTAAGAACAAAAGCCATTCTCCAACGGAAGTAGTCAAAGGACAGACGAGGAATTTTCAAAAGAAGAAATATGAACTATCAAAAACCAAATGAAAGAATGTTCCAAAAACTAATAATAAATAGAAGTGCAAAATGAAGGAAATCTTAGGTTGTTGCTCATGTTTTCTTAAGAAGAAAACTGTACAATAAACTGTACAAACTCTTTGCCCACCAAAATTGAAAGTCCTATTTTTAAAAAAATATGTACATAAACCCTTTTTGTATTAACAAAGAACTGGGAGGTTAGGTATAATGCCGAAGAGCATTACAGAACAAGAGCGGAGATTAGAGACCAATTCAATAGTTTATTAAATGGAGAGAAATACTGGGACCAATGGATCCATGTTGATCCCAGGGCTAGAGGAGATTATCATCTCAAAGAGTCTAGCCCCGAGTATCAGGCAGGGAGCTTTTTATGGAATAACAAAAACAATGGAGGGACCTAGGTGGGGATAACCTAATGGAGGGAGGTTACTGATATTCTAATGATATCTAAAATGGATAAACCTTTATCTTGCCAAACATTAAGAAGGAATGTCTATAAAACCTTTATCTCAAACGTTAAGAGGGAAAGGTTACAACCTAAGGCAGAATAACGAAAAGGACAATTGGAGGAACTGGGTTACAACATTGAAAGGGAACTTTGGCATAATATAGGTACTGGCCCATCAACTGTAAAATGACTGAACAAATTATGGTCTATGGATATAACAGAATATTATTATGCCATAAGAAATGACAAATATGAAAAATTCAGAGTAACTCGGGAAGTTAAATAAAAATATTTGAAAAAATTGATACAGGGCAAAGTAAGCAGAACCAAGAGCGTAACCAAGAGAACTGTAGTAGATAGTTTATCTTTTGATAAAGAGGTAGAATACAGTAAGTGTGAAATGAGGCACATATTTTCAGACATGGTCAATGTGTTGATTTTTCTTGTTTGCCTATACTTATAACTTGCTATCAAGGAAGATTTGGAGGGAGGAAGGAGCATTTCAAAGTGACTTGTCAAAAAGATCATCGACAAACATTAGTTTAAAAGAAAACGAAAAGTGGTAAGAAGCCAAAGGTATGGAAAAAGAGAAGGACTGAGGAAATACAGAGAGAAAGAATAGTGACAGAACAAAACCAAAAAAAAAAAAAAAAAAAAAAAAAAAAATTTTAAGCTAAGAGTGAATTGAGAAATACTTTTAAGACTGGGTAGAAAAAGCAATATTGTTTTTAACATTTTCTGTTTCACCAAGTCTTTTAGGTGACAATAACCCTGGAGCCCTTTGCAAGGAGTTTGCTTTTCATGTCTGAGAGCTACCTAAAAGAGGGATTTAATTTGACTTCTAGATGGGTGCAAAAAAGCAGAAAAACGGAACCAGCTCCTTTGCAGTGGTTTGGTTCCCATGAAAACCTAGCCAAAGAAGACCCCCCCCACACACACACCCCATGAAGATTTCATTCATGTAGCAACGGCCTCTCCTAGTGGCTTTATGATGAAAATGGCAGCCTCTATAGCGGGCTCAATCCATAGAACTTGCTGTAAAGACCACAGGCACCCGTGCAGCAGGAGCCTTCCTAGGTCCTACCACCCAGACACAAAACAAAGTCCGAGCGCCCCACCTCCGTTAAATGGAGGGCGCGGACAACGTTCCCGTGAAACAGGCGAAGAGAAGGAGCCGGCGGCCGCGCAGGGCGGGGACAGCGGGACCGGATGCCTGGCCACGTGCGAGGCAAGGGGTGCCCGAGGGATGCTGCAGGGGTATCCGGGAGGGCCCCGCGGCATGGGAGGGCCGCCAGGGCGGGAGAGGAGAGCCGACCGTGCCCCTTGGCAGGCACAGCCACAAGGAACACCGCCATCACCACCTGCGGGAGCAGAGGGAGGCCTGCGGGGGTCCCCCGGCCCCCGAGAGGGGCTGGCTTGGCCCCGCCTCGCCGCCCGGGGGAGCGAGGCGCGGGGACCTGAGCCGGCTCCTCCTGGTGCCCAGAGGGCGCTGCAGCGCCGGAGCGAGCGCTTCCGGGGCGGTGCCTCTTGCGGAGAGCCCGGGGCGGGCTTTATCTTTACCTTCAGCTGACCGGCCGAGGAGCTCCTGTGTGCCCGTGTCCGCCCGCCCTCTCGCCAGCAGCTGCTCTGCTCTCCGTCTCCCCGCGCGCCATGGCACTGCTGCACTCCTGCCGTCTGCTCTCCGGAGCCGCCTCCTTCCACCCGGGCCTCGGCGCCGCCGCCGCCGCCCGAGCCAGGTAAAGAGCCGAGGAGCGCGAGGGCGCGGGCCATCCCCTGCGCGAGGAAGTTTGTCCTTCTGCGGCTGCCGGCCGCCATGATGACGTCGGGCCTGGGGAGCCCGGGCTCGAGGCCGGCGAGGCGGCGCGCTGACGGCTCTCCCATTGGTTCGGGCGGGTTAGGGAGGCGGGACTCGGAGCTGGGGGGTGCGCGTGCCCTTGAAAGGGCCCGCTGGAGGGCGGCGGTGCCGGGGCCCGAGGCCCAGAAAACCCCCGATATCCTCGGCCGACCCGGAGGATCCGCCAGAGGCTGGCCCAGCTCCCCTGGATCTGGGCCCCTCCTGCATCCCCTGCCGTTAATGCGGCCTTAAAACCGAGGCGGGGGAGGGGGGGGAGGGGTGTCTCGGCACCTCCGAAGCGCCCGGGCTCCGTCCTCCGCACACGTGCTGTAGCCTAGGTTCTAGAACCGGCGGGGCCGGGCGCGGGGAGAAAAAAGTGCCAGAGCCGGGGGCGGGGGGGAGGGCGCTGCTTCTGCCCGTGCTGTAACCCTGTCAGCTTACAGACCTCGCCGTCCGGCCCGGGCCCGGAAGCCCCGACAGCGCGGGGGTGTCTGCGGGAGGACCCTGCGGGCTTACAGACCGCGCCATCCGGCCTGGGCCCCGGAGCCCCGACCAGCGCGGGAGGGGGGGTCTGCGGGAGGCCGGCTTAGAGACCTGCCCCTGGAAAGCAGCGCTCCGAATCCCGCCGCCCTTCCCCAAGTAGTGCGTTATCTCCGAAGCCCAGGGGTCGCCTTTGTCCCGCGGCCTTTGCACTCTGATTAACGCAAGATACGCAAGATTAAAAAATAGAAAGAATGTATAAATAAAGTACTCGGGAGGCGGAAGACCAAAGACCGTTTAAAGAAATGCATTCACAGACCACAGCTTGTGAATCTGATCCAAGATACATAAGATTAAAAAGTAGATAAAAGATACGTTTCTCAGGTTTCCGAAGGAAGCAGGAAGACCCAAGATTTGTTTAAAGAAACGAATTCACAGACCCATCTAATCCAGGCCAATCTGTGGATCCACAATGGATCCAGTGACACCGTGAGGTGCTCCCAGTCTGCCCTTCCCTCCCCCCATTTCTGTCCCATCTCAACCTAGTCAGTTTTTTAGGGCGAGTATGTGATACCAGAACATTACAATAAAGCAAGCCGCAGGAATGTTGGTTTTCCAGTGTATATATAAATATATCATATTCACATGCAGTAGTAGTATATCTTGATGCCCAGCTTCTTAAACCATAGTTTGCTACCCCAATATGGAGGGTCACAGAACTGTGATTTGTGATCAGTTAATGTTTGATTTATATCCCAGGGATACATAAAAATTTCTAAAGGGATCACGAGTAGAAAAAGTTTAAGAAACCCTGTTTTAATGTATACAACTTAATTTAAAAATCTTTATTGCGCCCCCCCCCCCCCCCAAAAAAAAAAGTGCTATCCCTTGAGCCTTCCAGTAAATCGTGATCTTTTTCTGGTCAGAGGTCTTGCTTCCATGTTGATGGTTGTTGATTGACCAGGATTCTTCTGAAGGCTATGGCAATTGTAATGTAAAACATCAATGAAGTTTGCCAAGTCAATTAGCTCTTCTTTTCACTTGAACACTTAGAGACCATAGTATTAATGGGCCTAATTTCAAACTTGGGTTGTGTAGTCAGAACACATCCAACATTTATAGATTAAGTTTACCATTTTATATACCTTTCATGAGTTCCCTAAACAATTACAGTAGTGACATCAGAAAACACCGATCACCGTAGCAGACATGTTAATATTGAAAAAATTTTAAATACTGCAAGAATAACCAAAATGTGATGCAAAGATATGTGTAAGCGCATGCTATTGGAAAAATAGCACCAGTAGGTTTGCTGAAGGCAGGATTGCCACAAAACTTCAATTTCTAAAACAATATATATTTAAAAAAACAACAACAGTATATGAAGCATAATAAAAAGAGAAATTTAAATTGCTTTTGTCAGTGCTGTGCTAATGAATGTATTCTCATCTAGTGGCCAAATTTATTTGTATGTGGTTCCTTTTCATTAAATATGATTTTTTTTCCCCCTTTAGAGCTAAAAAATTCATTTTTCTGTTCTGTAAGGATGAATGATAAACTAGAATCCTGGAAGAACCTAATATGATAGATGAAGGAACTGGAGTCCAGAGGGCTAACTCATTTGCCAGTGTGACTTTCTTATTTTCAGCTCTAATGTGTACCATGAAATCCACTCTGGAGAAATAAAAGCTAGATTTTGTGCTTAGAACAGAATTAGGGATATTGAAGTTCCCAGATTGAATCTGGATGTGGAGAGTAGAGTTTTTTCCAGAAATAGCTCTCTGTAAAAAGTGAAATAAAATTAAGGGGTGAGGGTAATAATGTTGGAAGAGAAGACTACAAAGTCATAGTTTCATGACAAAAAAAAAAATGGGATTTCTAAAACATTCTAAGATATGAATTCATGGGAATCATCTTCTCATATTAGCTATGGAGCTATTTACCAAAAATGGGGGTGAGGGTAATAATGTTGGAAGAGAAGACTACAAAGTCATAGTTTCATGACAAAAAAAAAAAATGGGATTTCTAAAACATTCTAAGATATGAATTCATGGGAATCATCTTCTCATATTAGCTATGGAGCTATTTACCAAAAATTTTCCACAGTTCCTTCTGCCGATCTTAAGCGCACAGCATCTAATGGAGAATATTTTCTACAATAGCCTCAGGAGGAGGGTGGTTTGACACCCCTAGAGTCAACTTTAGAAATTTAAATGAAGCCTTTCTATTAGTTTCATTTTGACTTGCAAGGACGCTGAAATCCAAATCCAAGTCCTCGATAGGTAGTGCACAATGCATTCAGTATTTGTGATCTCAAATAAAATGTGCCTCTACAATTCTTTGATCGTTTTAATGTTCTTCCCTGGCCATCTGCTCAAACACAGCATAGTCTGGGCTCACTTAGGAAGCAGCCACCAGGGGACAGGGAAAAAAAAAAAACCAAAAGAAAACTTTTAAGTCCTGAACTACTTAAACATGCCAGCTTTAAATATTTGACCCTCACAGCAGTCTTGAGAGGAGAGTGCTGTTTTTATCCCCACTTTGCCATTGAGGAAACTGAGGCAGGCAGCAGCTAAGTGACTTTTCTGTGAGTCACACTTTTAGATTTGAAATGGGGTCCCCTCTCCAGAGCTAACACATGCATTGTACCACCTAGCTGCCTCTAGATGGCTGAATTTTCCAAATATTTGAATGTTTACTCCCTTGAAACAGTAAAACTTATTTTGACCTTTGCAGATAGTTATCTTTCTGAAATTGATCCATTTGGCAAAATGTTCGAGTTCTCACCAGGCTAAATAATAATCAAGAGACCAATGAGAAACTATTTCCTCTCTGGAACTACATAAAAAATTTAGCCAGAAGGCCAGATGCGATATGAGAGTGTCTCCATCAGTGCCTCCCAAGGTGACCAGACTTCTGGGATTCTGCATTGAGATATATAGAATGGGAGGCTCCCTGAGAAAGCCTCAGGATAAGAATTGAAAGCTCAAAGATCAATTAGTGCCAACCAGTGTGGTGCCATATGACTCAGGCCAGACCCAGATATCTGAGGTTTCTAACATTCTATCCTGAGATCTCCTAAGATAGCGTGAACCTCAAAGAGCCAGGGAGGCCCTCACCCTGAGACATTAAAGTCCCCACAAGAATTCATGGTAGATGGACAACCACCTCTCCTGAAAACACAGCAGGAGGCAGAGTAAAAACTATCCAAGAATGAACCCTTCCCCAAAACTAAGATACTCCAAACAGAAATCATTGACTCTGTGAGAACTCAGTAAATATTAGTACAAAATAAAAAGATGGGGGGTGGGGGAAGGGGGGGAAGAAGACAACACATACTAGATGTTAGATTTTGTTTGTTTTTAACCAGCCTGGAAATTGGGTCAAGGAGAGATCATTTAAGATTCACTGGGCTTCATGAAAACCATGATTTTTAAAAATCCTGGACACAGTAGTTCAATAAATCATGAAAGAAAACTGCCCAGATCTGTGAAATTCAGAAAGCAAAGTGAAGATAGATAGAATCCATTGATGAACTTAAAAAAAAGAAAAAAAAGGCCCCAAGACTATCTTTTGGTCAAAATCCAGGGCTCTCATGTTAAAGAAAAAATATAGCAGGCATCCAATAAGAGTCACTTCAAATACAAAAAGACTACAGGGAGAGCTACACAGACTTCTGGAGGTTTCTATTACTCCTTTGTGGCTAAACTTCTTGGGAAGGCTGTCTCCACTTCCATATCCCTCTATCAACTCTTTGCAGACCAGCTTCTGACTTTATGATTCAACCAAATCTCTGCCATTGTCACATTTAATGACCTTTTCTCCATCCTCATGCTTCTTCACCTCCTGGCAGACTTTGACGTTGTTGACCATTTTCTGATACTCTCCTAAATTTTTGTGACACTCTTCTCTGCTACCTACCTGATAGATGAAATTCAACCAATTAGACAGAATGACTAAGTCACTCCACTAACTTTGTTACCTCAAGGTTCTGTCTTGGGGCATCTTATCTTCTGCCTTTATCCCATTTCTTTTGGTTGATCTCAGATTTTTTTGATGTTAGTGTTTTTAATTATGATCTCTGTTCAAATGTTCATATCTACCTATCCAGCCCTAACTTCTCTTCTAACCTCCAGTTAGAGGAGTCACATCATGTGGAGTCACATCATTGCCTGTTAGACAATGCAAACTAGATCACAGACCTCTTAAACTCACGCTCTCCATGGTCCACAGACCTCTTAAACTCACGCTCTCCAAAACTAGACTTACTAACTTTCCCTCTTAAATGTCTCCCTCTTCCCCATTTCCTTATTTACTGTCAAGGCTCACAGCCTATATATGTCATCCTCAGCCCCTCACTTTGACCCCATTACCCAACTGGTTGTCAAGTCTTATTCTTCACCACATTATCGTGATATATTCCTTTCTCTGCTGGCAGTGCCATCATTTGCGTGTAGGCATTTATTATCTCAAGCTTAGATCATTAGGCTCTAGGCTATCCTAATGATAGCCTGCTTTTTGGCCTCCATGCCAAATGTTCTCTCTCCTCCAAACCATTACCCCATTCATCTATCAAATAGACCTTCCTAAATGCAAGTCTGACCATATTGCCCCCCATTTAAGATAGATTCTCATTCCAGTCTTTACACTTTTACACACACACACACACACACACACACACACTCACTCATGGTGCTATCTAGTTTTCTTTGTTCTTCCTGTTTTCTTTGTTTTCTTTGATCTTCCTTTCACAAGAGATTCTTGTATACCTCCAAGCATTTTCTCCATCTGTCCACTGCCCATGCCCATGGGTATTTCCCTTCCTGAGATGGCTATCATTCTGTGTGCCTCTCTTATCTACATTTAATTGTTATCTCCTCCATCAGACTTTGAGGTACTTGAAAGCTAGGGTAATCTTTTGCCTTTCTTTGTGAAGGCCTAGAACCTCTCAGGCCCTACTCCTTCCACCTCCTACATTTAGCACAGCTGTTTGGCATTTAGTAGGTCCTTAACAAAAGTGGCCTGACTGATGGGAAACTCTGCAATACACTTTCAAAAGGAAGAGATAGAATCACAATCAATAATAGCTTCCCCAGTAAAACTGAGTATAACCCTTCAAGGGAGAAGAAGGGGCCTATAATGAAGAGAGAGCTTTAAAAAGTTCTGGTGGTGAGACCAAAGCTGAGTTTGAATTTTGAAATATTAACTTATCTTATTAAGTACTTTTTCATGATAAAGTATGCTACCCACCTTGTGACAAAAAGGCAATGGACTCGAAGTACAGATTGAGACATTTTTTGGACGTGGCTCATATCAAGATTTGTTTTGTATGACAATGTATTTAAAAAGGGTTTTGCTTTTTACAAGGGGAGTGTGGTGCTAAACAGGAGACAACACAGATTATCTTTGAAAAATTCTTTAAAAACATTGGCATCCAGAGAAACAAAAGTATATTTTTTTATTTGAAGAATTAAAAAGATCCTTATGATAAAATAAAGAAATAAATGTTATTTAATTTTCCCAGTTTATTGAGGAAATTTAATGAGATAAATGGAGGGGAGAGGGTTTGGTTTATTCTTGTGGTTTGAAGAAGGGGAAAAGAAGAGTTCAAGGAATACATGAGTATGTATGCACCAAGAAAGGAGGGGAATATGATCACATCTTTGGGATTCATGAAAGAAGGGCTGGGGAGAGTGGGGGATAATAGGAACCTCGCTCTGGAGTGAAATGGACAGCAGAAGGCTAAGTATGTGTACTTGTGCACACAGACACGAAAATTAGTGTAGAAATATATCCAATTCAAGTAGGAAACTGGGGTGGCCAGTGATAGTTAAAAGGGAGGATATTCCCAGGGACATTGGAAAGGTCACAAACTTCTGAGGGGGAGAGGGGTAAAATATTTAATTGTACCTTAAATGGTGAAGAATGTTGAATAAAGGGAGCCGAACTAGAACAGTTTATCCAAGTATAAAGATAACAATTCCAGGACACTGAAGAACTCTGAGCACTGACTAATTGTGTCTCCTAAAGACCCATTTCACAGATGTAATAATGTACAAAGTACAGAGGCACATATCTTTGGACATAGCTACTGAGTACCTTTGCTTGGCTCATTTGGCACTAGGTGGGGGTAGGGGGAGAATTGTCCCCTTCTTATTCTGAATTAATGAAGAAAGCAGTTGATATTAACAATAGGGATATCCTTAAAAGACCATTCTGCCTTTTTAAATGCACAAAACAGAAAGAAGCCCAGAGGAGCAGGGCAATTTTGAAAGTAACATGTAGGAAAGAATCTGGAATGGTAATTTAGTAATAATTAGAAATGGAAAGCGTAGTTTTCAGGTATTACCAAGTCAACAGGCATTTATGAAACTCAGTTACTTTGTAGCACACGTTTTAAATGCAAGGGATACAAAGAAAAGCCAAGAAATAATCCCTTATCTCTAGGAGTTTACAGTCTAATGCATGAGACAATGATGTATAAACAAGATCTAGACAGTGATAATTGGCTTTGAGGGGTATGAGAAAGTGAGAATTGGTGGGAAAAGCTTCTTATAAAAGTGAGGTTTTTAACTGGGATAGGAAGGAAGCCAGGGAAACCATGAAATTCAAAAGAATTGGTTCTGGTGTAGAGTATTTCATTGAAAATATACAAAATTAGGTGTAGAATATAGCTTACATTCTTGATTTTTAAATATATTATGGCTATTTAATATAAACAACTTTTGGTTGTAGTTGGGGGACTTGGCTTCAATAGATAGTAAATGCCTATTTTGTGATATAGAAGATAGAGAAATATAACAAAAGTCCATAGCTTTTCTTGGGAAACATTTCCTACATTTTCTATGGTATAAGTTTGTTTAGCTATTTCCTTCTGTTGGTACATTTTCTTGGACTGCTTTATGGTGGAGGTATGAGTGAGTAGTAAAACTGTCCAAAACCAAGAAACAAATTCACTTTTGTTCTCATCACTTTTGCTTTATTCACCTTTGCAAAACCTTATTTTCCAAAATTTCCTCCTTCCTTTCCCAAGACATGAAGCAATCCAATATAGATTAAACATGTCCATTTCTTCTAAATATATTTCCAAGAAATGTGTATGCAAGAAAAATCAGATGAAAAAGGCAGAAAACAAAAAAGAAAAAAAAACAAGTAAACAAACAACAAAAAGTGAGAATACTTTTTGATCCACATTCAGTCCCCATAGTCCTCCCTGGACACAGATGGCTCTTTCCACCACGAGTCTTTTGGAATAGGCCTGAGTCACCTCAGTGTTGAGGAGAGTTAAGTCCATCACAGTTGATCATCATATAATCTTGTTGTAACTGTGTACACTGTTCCTCTTGGTTCTGCTCACTTCACTCAGCACAATTCAGTAGGCTGGCCAATGTGGTTGAACATAAGATGGCATCCTTGGAACTATGCTTCTCTAATAAGCATTTACTGAATGTTTGCTTTCCTTTGGTAGCTAAAAGCCCTGTAAGCCAAGATTCTTATCTAGAGTCACCTGGAAACATGAGACAACTGAATTTTAAAGATTGAAGTCTTGAATATGCAATGGTATAAAAGATTTTCTCATAAAGAAGTAAACTTTTTTTAGGATAGTGGTTTATACCTTGAAACATTTTTATTTCCTAGACACTTCGGCCTCTACAAAGCCCTTTTTGCCAGAATATTGGTCACGAGACCAAAAGGATGACACCTAGGTTTTTTGTAAAGAGATTGCCTTCTCACTGGAGATTGAGCTACTAAATTAGGTTCCTTATATTCCATTTTGTGGAATATCTGTCTGTAGCTTGAGTGGGGGAAGAGTGGATAATTTAACTGATGTGCCATATATCTCATTTTAGCTCCTGGTGGACCCACGTAGAGATGGGTCCCCCTGATCCCATCTTGGGAGTTACAGAAGCATTTAAGAGGGACACCAACAGCAAGAAGATGAACCTGGGTGTTGGTGCTTACAGAGATGATAATGGGAAGCCTTATGTTCTTCCAAGTGTCCGTAAGGTGAGTTTGGCATATGCTACAGGGCTGGAATAAATTAAAGAGAGTCCCTTTGGTACAGATCATTGAAGGAATCAGAAGAGTAGAGTTCTAAATCTAACTTTAGTCTCTTTGGGCTTTTAAGGTAAAAGGACTGAACTCAATGGTCGCTAAGTGGAGTTATAACAAAAGCATTTGTGTACCATGGGCACACAAGAAAATTGTGCCTCTAATGTGTCGCTTTCCACCAGAAATTTTTAATTTCCTGGTAACCTAACCACAAAGTAAATTTCTCTATGCCGTATCTAGTTGGAATTTTTGGAATTTTTGGACTTGTTCAATTAGGATGCATTATGAGAAGCATCCTGACAGTGGACAGAGGCGGGGCAGCCACTGAAGAATAAAAGTTACAGGAGAGCTTTTGGCAAGGAGCAACGTCCAGCCTTGTGGCTTATTATTTGAAAGCTGTCCAGTGCTTTCTGCAGGTTCAGACATTACCTGCTCACTTTTTGAATGTTACTTTATATGTTGGGGGGCAAGGAACAAGAAGGGGAACCAGACTTTAAGCTAAATGTCTGTTGCCTTCACACTTCTCCGCTGCAGGCAGAGGCTCAAATTGCAGGGAAGAACATGGACAAAGAGTACCTTCCCATAGGAGGACTGGCAGAATTTTGCAAGGCATCAGCAGAGTTGGCCCTGGGAGAAGATAATGAGGTTCTGAAAAACAAACGAGTAAGTCAAGGGAACTTAAGCTGCTTTGAATGCCATGCCTTCGTTTTGATTTTTCCCATTAACTTTATTCATCAGTGACTGTAGAGATTCTCCAGAAGTGGTCACAATCAAAGATTCAGAGTAGTGCCTGCCTGGGAGATAGGAGTGTTGAGGGAATTTGCTAATCAACAAATTTTGTTCCCTGTCTTTCAACCTATGTTTCTGTTACTTTTACATAGAATATACTTAAGAAATCTCAGTTTAGACCTGAGGATCTGACCATACGCACCTCTGAGATCGTAAGCCCCCAAATCCTAAATAAAGAAAGGATTAGGAAGGGATTTGAGGAGCATGGGTCCTATCCTTCCTTATTCAGGCCAAGTTGAGAGCTGAGGAAGAAAAGACTGACCTTCTCCTCGCAGCTGTTCTCTCTCCAGAGAATTTGGGAGCTGCTTGAACTGTTACACATGGAAGGCATCAGCCTACTTTGCTTCTTCACTGTCCCTTCCCTAAAGGGGAAATGGAGAAAGAGATGAGATTTCTTAAAGTCCTACTAAGCATAATTACATTAGTCAGACTGAGAGTCACTACTTTGACAGAAGCCTGGCACATATGGACAGGCGGATATATAGCTGGGTAATAAAAGAGGCCAGCCAGGTATGCCCAACCGACTTGGCAGCAGTTAAAACTATGCAAAATAAACAAAGGCAACACACAAGGCCAAAGTAAATTATTACTGGCTGTATCTAAGTCCTGTTTGCAAGACCAACTGAAATAAGATCATATGTGTTAGAGTTCATAAGCCCAGGAAAAAAGCAAATAATAACTTCCTTGACCTCAGAGTCAATACTGAAAACACTGATTTGTGGGCGCTGAACCACAGAACTCTTGGTACTGCATTTAAGTACTTTTGAGTCCCAGTTTGCATAATACCTCTGACTTTGGGCCTATCCCAGTTTTTCCCCTCTTCGTGTTAGACACAGAATCTTCAAGGAACATTCATTAAGACTTCCACAATTGAGAAATTGCTTTGTCTCTGCATCTGGAGTTAACTTGTGATCTGAATGATGATTTTATAATATCCAGTATGCCAAAGATTGTAGAGGTTCATGGTTTGGGATTTCTGTTCTGTTTTTAATTTAATCCAAGTTTAATAGGATGAATATTTTCTTCCATTTTTGTATAGTATCTTTTAAAATAATACCTAGTATTTATATAGCACTTGAAGCAGTTGCAAAGCTTCCCCCCCTCCAAGGCAATTGGGGTTAAGTGACTTGCTCAAGGTCACACAGCTAGGAAGTGATAAGTGTCTGAGGTCACATTTGAACTCAGATCCTCCTGACATCAGGACTGGTGCTCCACCTAGCCACCCCAATTGTAAAGCATTTTACAAAATAGTGTCTTGTTTGATCCTTACAACAAACCATTCTACAGATGAGGAAACTGAGGCAGACAGTAGTTAAGTTACTCACCATGGGTCATGCTGCTGGGAAGTGCCTGAGGCTGGATTTGAACTGAGATATTTCTGATTCCACTGAGTACTTAGCTAATTATTTGCTAGATTTCTGGTTTTGTTTCTTTGAATCCTGCTTCATGTTCTGAAAGCCATGGGCAGCAGAACACAGACTCTGAAAGGGCCAATCAAGCAGTTAAGTCTTTGGTTGTGGGTCCATGAAGAGTCTCTTTCTTTCAGCCGAGGACCCTACCTGGCAGTATCAGAGAAGTTAGGATCCAGTTGGCTGTAAGGAGATGGGTCTTTCATAAGAGTAACATTAGTTAGCTGGAGGAAAATTAGGGTCTGTATCATTGGGAGGAAGACCTACAAATAACATCACAGATCCATGGCAAACAAGTGTGAATGTGAATAGACCACTGAAACTTTCTGAGCTTCAGTTTCCCAACCTGGAATATGGAAAGAATAGTCCCTCCAAATAGCTAAGACTTAGGGCTAAAAGAAGCTTTCAAGATTATCTCATCTTTTGCAAAGAGGAGGCCAGGGCCACAGAAGAAAGGAGCAGGCAGGTGACTAAGCCTAGATTTGGGGCCTTGAAGTGGGAGGCAGGCTGGTCACTCTTGGAGGACTCTCAAATAAGAAGGCAATGTTGACTTCCTCTTTAGTACTTTATTTCCTTCTGTATAGAAGGTCAGAGAAAAAATTTTGGACCCTTTATACTCTGTATATATCATAAAAGTTTTACAAACTTAAGAGCCTTCTGAAATTCCAGTTTTGTGCTCAGGACAGACTATTTCATCCTCCCATCTCATTGCCAAGTGAATTGACGATAGGGCTTAGTCCAGTGACCAAGTCAGACAGCATGTAATCACTTTGGAACATGATTTCAGTTTCTAAAATGAGATGGGGTATTAAGGGCAATGTTGGCTAACGATTCTGCTCAACTTAAGTCATGTTGATTAGCACTGTACATAGAGGCTCTCTTTGACTGGCTTTTTTGTCTTTTGTTCTTAGTATGTCACCGTACAGACCATTTCTGGAACTGGAGCATTGAGGGTGGGAGCCAGTTTTCTGGTGAGTCTAGAACTCTTGGGTTTGATAACGATGCTTTTTTCCTTGGATTGGAGTTGACAAATTATGTCTTATTAGAAGGGATTCTTTTCAGGGAAGGAAAATAAATAGTTTCAACTGTGATGCATAGATATTTCTTTTCTTTTTATTTTCCCTTTTTCCCATTCCTTACCATATTTTTTAGCAAAGGTTCTTCAAATTCCTTGGATTGGAGTTGACAAATTATGTCTTATTAGAAGGGATTCTTTTCAGGGAAGGAAAATAAAGTTTCAACTGTGATGCATAGATATTTCTTTTCTTTTTATTTTCCCTTTTTCCCATTCCTTACCATATTTTTTAGCAAAGGTTCTTCAAATTCAGCCGGGATGTCTATCTTCCGAAACCCTCCTGGGGCAACCATACCCCCATCTTCCGGGATGCTGGCATGCAGCTGAATGGCTATCGCTACTATGATCCCAAGACTTGTGGCTTTGACTTCACCGGAGCTATGGAAGACATTTCAGTAAGTGTGGCCTCAGGGAAGAGGAAAATGCACATAAAAAATGATGCAGTGGGTATATACTTCACAGAATACCCTGCCCCATTCAATTCAGCCAGGTTTTATATTAAATGCTTACTAGGTACAAGACTCTGAGAACACAAAGATACATATTGATAAAGTCTTTGCCTTCAAGGAGCTGATGTTCTTCACATTTTAGTGGCTTTTGTAGGTCATAGAATACGGCCCATTCACTGTAAAGCAATCTAAAGGTTAATGGGATGCTTGTTTTTAATCTTTGTAGAAAATCCCAGAACAGAGTGTCATCCTTTTGCATGCCTGTGCTCACAACCCCACTGGAGTGGATCCTCGTCCTGAGCAGTGGAAAGAAATAGCATCTGTGGTAAAGGTGAGTTGTCCAGGATGAACAGCAATACATGGCAAAAGAATCCTGGCATAAACTGGTTACAGTTGAGACTGCGTGGGATATATATAGAGTGATAGTGGCCTAGCTTATGGTTCTAATGCACAGGCAGGTTGTGGTCCTTCACTTCTGATTCCCTGTCACAAGAAGTCTGCCAGCAGAATCTGGTAATAGCTCAGTGTTGTCTGGCAGGAGTTCCTGAAGACGGGTCGATAAAATCATTTATCTAGTGACAAAGTGCTTGCTAAAGAGCCTGAAATTGGAGTTGGGAAAACCTGAGTTCCAATCTTGCCTTATACACAATATGGGCATGTGAGCCTGGGTGGGTTCTCTCATCTGTGTGGGATAACAGTGTCCACTAATATAATTGTCATGAGGACCAAATGTTATCATGTTTATATGGTTCTTTGTATATCTTAGTAACTCACATTTCTATAACTCATGATTATTTAAAAGCATAGGGTTGGCTCAACCTGAAGAAATTAAATTGATTCCACAACATTTTAAAACTGATTCTCTTCTGTAATTGAACTTTTGCTATATAACTGCCCCATTTTCCCTTTGAGTTAGTTTAAAGGTCTAATTAAAAGAAAAGCTGTTATCTGCCATCCATTGTCTTGAAAGCCGATCTGGCAAATTTTCACAGGGTATATTGTCCATCCTTGCCAGTCCTTATACAATTAAGGAGGGTCTTATCTCCCTAACAAATTCTTTTAGGCATCAAGGAATCACTAACTCAGTTCCACAATAAGATCTGCAAGATAGGCTAGGTCCTATAAAATTATTAACATTCCTTAATCGTCAAAGAGAGCTGCTTACTAGCCCCATGTGGGTGCTAGCCTGATTTCTTTAAAATAACTGATCATGTCCCCATCCCTAGAATGTTCTCTGCCCTTTAACCAAATGAATTGTTTTACCCACCTACCCAGCTCCCCCAAACTATATTAAGGCTGAGAAACCCAGTCTCAATATCTGTTAGTCATTAAGAGATATTATTGACTCGTTTTATTAGTTACTGCTGATCTAACTGATAATTTGATTGTGCTCAGACCATTGTCTCTCAGTTTACCTAAATTTCCAAATGTAACAATATGTAAAATGCACACATTTGGAGTACCTACCAGATGCCACTCAGGGAAATGCATTCAGATGCAGTTTCTCTTTGTGTATTCTTCAAATTGACTAATTAAAACTTTTCCCTCCTGTTTCTTTGTAGCAAAGGAAGCTCTTTGCCTTTTTTGACATGGCATACCAGGGCTTTGCCAGTGGAGATGGCAACAAGGATGCCTGGGCTGTTCGCCACTTCATTGATCGGGGCATTAATGTGTCTCTCTGTCAGTCATATGCCAAGAACATGGGCCTGTATGGTAAGCAGGAACACTTGATTGGTTGGTTTCCTCATTAGGCTGGGAAGAATCGGGGTGGCAGGTATTCTACAGAGGTGGACTTGCAATGCCTTTGATTTAACCTTATTTTTCACATTATGTTTTACCCAGAAGAAATAACGTGAGATCTAGGGGAATTAATTGACAGTTTTGTCAGACAAGTCCTTGTTCCTGTGTCCTTTTAACTTTGGAACAAGTATCTCATCTGGTAAAGATAACCAGCCACCTCTTTTGTTCATTGAAGTGGCCCAAGTGACATAATTGAACTTGACTGAGTAAAATCTTCATCCTTGGGTCCTACAGAAACCCATTGAACCCTTAAAACTGGGGAGGGGAGGCAGAAAAGGATCATCCAGGCATCCAGGGCCTGAGTCACATTGGTCAGAATGACATTTCTCCTGAGGACAAATTGTTTTGGAGTGCTTTCGTTTGCAGAAAACTGTAGGGCAAATTCAGTGTCTGCTTTGGCCGGTCAAGTTGTTAAAAGGCTCGTGTGACCTGCCTTCTCTTCCAGGTGAACGTGTGGGAGCCTTTACCGTGGTTTGTAAAGATGCTGATGAAGCTAAAAGGGTAGAATCCCAGCTGAAAATCCTGATTCGTCCCATGTATTCCAATCCCCCTCTCAATGGGGCCCGAATTGCCTCCACGATCCTGAATAATCCTGATCTGAGGAGCCAGTGGTAAATAAATGTCCAGTTAGCACTCCCAGCTTCCAGGGTGGTTGTTCTTGTGGGAGGTGGAGTTATCCAAGACCTTGGTTAGAGAGCGAGAGGTCATTTAATCAACCCCCTTGTTAGAGCTGAGGCCCAGAGCAGCAGAATCCAGGACCTCTCATTAAAATCCCTTTTGAATATACCACACTACCTCACTTTGTCCCGATAGTCAAGTTGATACCTCTTCCCATAATGTGACTTTCAGAAGAGATGAAAATCTGAGAGACAATCATAGCATTTCTGTGTACTTTGTACATTTCTATGTTCAAATTGACATAGTGAATGCAGCTAGCAAAGAAGTTTACATTTTCCCTTAGATAACATCTGTGATTGCCTTTAATTGACATTGTACTAAGGGTGCCTTCTAAAATTCTCAAAGGACCTAGACCCCAAGTAGGCCTGACTGTTAGAAGTAAATGGCTTGAGCAAAATGTTCTCTGCTGCCTGTAGATTTGCTCTTTCTCCTGATAGGGCCTTCTCTCCATCACTAACTAGGATCTGGAGCTTTCTAGCTTCTCTTAGCAGAGGAGGACTTAACAGTTCACTAGCTTCATTGAACATTTTGGGTTCCTCCTTAGACTGGCTATATTGGTTACTGCAGCTGCTCGATCAAAATAGCGTTCTTCCCACACAGCAGAAAGCTGAGACCGTCTCCTCCAGCGGGAATTAGAATCCAGTGGCTTCTGGCAGAAGTCTGAAGAAGCTTGGGGGAAGGGGCGGAGCAGGGCGCTTGCTGCTTTCTGAGGCCGGTGACTCTCTTTCCTAGGCTGCAGGAAGTGAAAGGCATGGCAGATCGCATCATTAGCATGCGCACCCAGCTGGTGTCCAACCTCAAGAAAGAGGGCTCCACCCACAATTGGCAGCACATCACTGACCAGATTGGCATGTTTTGTTTCACAGGCCTGAAACCCGAGCAGGTGAGTGGGCAGCTTGTGCTACTCGCCACAAGCTGAAAGGCTGCTTCCAAAATCACATGGGATTTTCATGGAAGATTTTTAGCTGTTCTGTTAAAGGGGAGGAAGGTGCTTATGAGAAAGAGACAACAGAAAGGATAGAGAAAGACTGAGTCTTTTTCCTTAGAAAAACAGTGTTAAACAAGCAGTGATTGTGTGCAAGAAGAACAGGTTTTTTCCTGTTTTTTTCTATTAAATGTTAAATTTAGTATTTTTAACCTGTACGAGTGTGTACGGTTTCACCTTTTTACCTCCAAGGTCATTATATACTTTGCCATTTTAAAACAGCATAGGATGTTAGAAATTGCAGAGAGGGTATATATGAGAAAGTCATAGATATAAAAACACTGTGGATTCTGGTTGAGAAAGAGATGAGTCTTCCCTAAGCAGTAAGAAGTGCCCCATTTCTCTTCTCTTTGCAGGTGGAACGGCTGACTAAGGAGTTCTCTGTCTATATGACAAAAGATGGCCGCATTTCTGTAGCAGGGGTCACATCGGGCAATGTCGGGTACCTTGCCCATGCCATTCACCAAGTAACCAAATAATTTCCTGGCAAGATGGAGCAGAGATGAACTTCCCATCTTCAGACTCTGCTGTTTGAGATTCAGAGAGATGATTGGGCTGGCGAAGCGAGGAGTGGTATGAGAGTTTCTTTCAACCACAGTGCTTAATGCTCAACCATTGAAAGTATCTCAGAAAAGGATCTGTGAGTAGGCTAAGACGTCTGAAACTAGTGTTTGGAGATTTGAGGGTCTAATCCAAACTCCCCAACCCATCTTACCCAACTTTTCTAAAACTTTTTATGTTTACAGGAACTCTACCAAAAATCCTGCCCTGAAACCAAAATTTCTCCGCCTCTCCCCTTCCCCTGATCTTAGCTCATCTGACATAACAGTGTTGTTTAAGAGCTTTAATTTAGGTCATAAACATCCCTTAGCCCACGTAACAGAAATCTCTGTGGTGCTAAAGCTTCCAAAGAAGGTTTGCCCAGTTTTAACTCCCACCTCCTCTTAGCCTCCCATGACTGGTAGAAGGTGCTGTTGTGCAGCCTCTCAGCTTCAAAAAAATAGCAGAAAAATGAGGCAGCTCTCACCATTGGATGTCTAAGTCTTTTAACTTTCCTCTCCTCCCCCGTTTTTATTGCTGGTCTTTGACCCAAAGATCCAAATCTACCCTAGTTTGTCTCCCTCGCTCAGATCCTTCCCATCAGGATGCATATTCTTAAAGAATTAAGTCAAAGATAATTTAGGAAATGATGTTCTCTCCTCCCCTTTCTCAGCAAAAGGTGAAGGAGCTGAATTTGATAAAATGACAGCACTTTAATATCAGCATCATTGTAAAGTTTTTAATTGTCCCCCTTTCTGCTCCACCAGATCTCATAGTGTGATTGTGCAATAAATAGCCTGTCTCATGACAAGTCTGTATGGGGCAGTCAGTCCTGGGAGAAGAGTATTCTGAGCTGTGGTTGTAAGCTTCTCTGTCTTGCTAGCCGAGTTCAAATGTCAACCTTGAAAAGATACCCTCCACTGTAATCACATAGGACTTCATGCAGCCTGGTTTCTCTGTTACAATAAAATTATTGTAGATGGATCACTGTCTCCAAGGTTATTTTTTAAGGGGAAGTAGAAGTGGGAAATTATGTGTGTTCCTCTCATGCAAATTGTCTTTTGCAAAGATACCGGATCTCTGGGGACTAACCATAAGAAAGGAAAGTAAGGTGGCTACCAATATTTTTGGTATCTACCTTAGGCCTGTACATAGTGCCCCTGTCCTGCTTGCAATTACTGCTGCCTATTGTGTGCATAATATTCTATATGGGGATGCTGAGCCAAGGGGAAACAAGACTTGGTTTGTCTTATTTCAGGCTTCTAATATCTTTCCTTTGAAGCCAGTGTTGATCCTGCATCCCTCGAGATTTCAAACTTGACCAAAATACAACTTTAATTCTCTGCTGCTGCCTTTGAGCTGCTGAACAGTTACTCTTGGGTTGTTAAAAAAAAACAAAACCAACTTTCCTTTCATGGGGATTGACTCACCCGAATGTTTTTGAAAAATATTTATTATTCTATCCTTCTTCCTTCCTTAAATTTATTCTAAATCCTAACTTCTTAAAACTGTGGGTTGTGATCCTGTACGGGGGGAAAGGGGGATAGGGGAACAGGAGGGGATCTCATAAATGAATGTGTAGGTAATGAAAATATGGTTTATCATCAGTGTTTGATATATATATATATATATACCAATTTTATATATTTACATATCTGACTCACAAAAATTTCTCAAGCAAAAAGGGGTCACAAGTGGAAAAAGTCTAAGAAGTATTGCTCTAAGAGAGCTAGCCTCCCTCCTCTGAATGGTCAGTTAGTGTTTTTAGGGCCCATGGTGGGAGTAAGCTGAAAACTGGCTTCCGGCCACTCTAACTTGGCAAGAAACTTGACCACCCCAAGAGACTTATTTTTAAGTACATGTGTTCGTCTTGGGCTAATGCCCATTCTTGTTTTCTGAAAGGAATTACATGGTATTTTGATCTTGTTACACTTCTCAGGAAGATAGAATCTTTGCTTATGATTTTTCTTCCCTAATTTCTCAGACTGGGACCTAACTGCACCCTAACTGGGAGTTAACTAATCTCAGATTTGGGTCTGAAACGCTAACACCAACTCAACTGGATTTTACCTTGTTATTTCTGAGCTTTGGCACCTATAAAACAGTGATCATACTCGCTTCTATTTCACAGAAGCACTTAATGTCAGAGGAATATTTATGGTCTTAAAATTGTGTAAGCATCTTGAATCCTGGGAGCTATAGAAATATTGATATTTGTAAAAATGCTGTTTTGCACAAATCACTTTCCTGCTTCTTGTTGCCTGTAAAATAAAGTTGGTCTATTCTTTTGCCCAACATAAGAGATCCTTCACAAACTGACCTTGACCTTTTGTGTTCTTCAGAGGCCTTTTAGTATCTTTATGTTCCCAAAGCACTTGCTTTTGCCCAAACCTTTCTATCTTCCTCCTATTTTTCCACATCCTATCCCTTCAACCAACAAGCATTTACATACCAGGGGAAGAATAAGCATTTATTAAACTCCTGCTATGGACCAGGTACTGTTAAGCACTTTACGAATAATCTCATTTCATCCTCAACAATCCTGAAAGGCAGGAGGAAAAATGCCCCATTTTACAGATGAAGAAACTTATGAGAAATTCAATGATGTCCCCTGGGGTCACATATAACTCAGATCTTCCTGATGCCAGGCTCAGCACTATCCACTGAGTCACCAGCTACCTAGAGTTTACAATAAAAAGATGGGAGACGTGTAATTTTAGGAGAAAAGGCTTCACTTAAAAGCACAGCATGTGAATTGAGCCCTGAAAGAAATGAGAGATTCTAAGAAATGGGGGTAAGGAGGTGGGCAATGTTCCAGGCTGAGGGGCATAGCCAGGGCACAGGTACAGAGTGTCCTAGGCAGGAGAGCCAGTTTGGTTTTTATCATGAGCACTTAAGGGGAGTGAAAAGGCAGAAAGGGGCAAAGTTGTGAAGAGCTTTGAAGAGCTTTTAGTGGAAAACAACGGCCTATATTTGATCCTAGAGGGAATAGGATCTGACTGATCAATGGCTATGAAAATCCCTAGAAGGGAAGCAAGGAAATACGAAATAGTTGATGAAAGGACAGGATGGCAGAGATCTACCAGAATAATATATTTGGAATTGATAAACCTTATCCCCCAAAATAATATGAATATTTAAATTTTTACTTAAAAATAGGTAAATTTTATCAAAGAATTTGATGTCCTGAAAATCAGAGCCAAAGAGAAAGAAGAAATATTAAAACAAGGGTGGGAAGTAAGAAAAGAGGAAGTGTGTACCGGGTAATGGGTAGAGAGCTGAGTTCAATCAGGAATTTTAGTTGGAAATAAAGGAAGCCACTAGTTGTAATAGAGAAGGTAGAGCATTCTAAGCATAGAAAATGTCCTGGAGCCAAGCACTAGTATAAAGTATAAAAATACAAAGTATATAGAAAAGGTATAAGATATAAGGTGTCTTATAGATAGGTATAAGATATAAGAGTTTAAGAAGAGTTGAGATAAGGTATAAGAAAAAGTTGAGAATGTAGACAGAAATAAGGAGCAGAGAGAAATAGAATAATAAAGAGATTAGAGTCAGGTGAAAAAATAGGGTTCTGTATTATGAGAGTGGAACAGTTGTGAGTGATGGCAAAATATATATATTATCTGCTATGTATATGTGTTATATTTAACATTTAACATATAACAAATATAAATATAAAATTCGGTAGTATAACTGCAGATGTTGGGATGAAGAGAGGGATGTGAGCCAGGCAGTAAATCCTTGAGAAAAGAGTTAGCTGTCTTCTGGAGATTGTTAGATAACTATTCCAGGATCTATACTGGGGTGATAAATTATAACAGAGTGAATCTCAAATGAGAGGTTGCTGAAGGATGTGAGACTGGAAGAGGCAATGAGGAGTAAGGGGTGTTCAACTTTCCTGCTAGAATGGGTGAGTTGGTGTCTGAAAGCAAATGCAATCAGGACTAGATGGCCAGAGATACAACATCATCTATAGGAAGCTGGACCTCTGGGAGAGCCAGAGGATTGAAAGAGCATGAAATGAAGGGATAGTTGTCAGTTATGGAACAGGAGTTGCAGGAGGTACGTGGGAGAGGTGAGGAAAAAAGCATTTCAATGGCATCTACTTTGTCCCCAGCACTTTTACAAATATATATCATTGGATCCTTGTAACAAGTGGAGGAGATGTGGGTGCTTTTATTATCCCCATATTATAGTGAAAGAAATCAAAGTTGTAACTCCCAGCCCAAGGCCAAATCTGATCCCAGGGCTTCCACTCCACCACCAGCTGCCTCTGTTGTCCAGATACAAGAAGAGGAACCATGGAGTGATATTAACTACTACTACAATAGCCCTAAAGTTGAAATTAAAAGGTGGGGTTTATCCTGAATTCCCCAACCAATGTGCTATTTCCACAATACCATTTTTCCTCATAAAGCAGATATTAGAAAAGCATTCAGGTGCCATTAATAACTTGCCATTGATTCTAGGGATAGCTAAATTCAACCCAGAATTCCTTGTCGGTAATATCCAAATAATAATAGAGCTGACTTGGAAACTTGGAAAAAACCCAAGGAAAATTTCAGGCTATGAGACCAGCACTCAAATTATTCCTGCCATGTTGAGAACTTACCTATGCCTCTACCATGTCTTCAGAGGATTCCTGCTTACTTCAGGGCAGCGGTGGGGGGGACCTAACTTATGCACTAATGTGAGGTAATAGGAACCAAATAAAAGCCATATATCAAAGCCATCCCACATTCAGAGCTGAGGTACTTGGAGGGAAGAAAATGCTACCGACTGAGAGGCTTTACTTTAAAATAAGTTGGTTTTATTCAGGTGAGAGTCACAGGTTAGGGGAACCTGGGTTAGAAATATCAGTGATGGGAAGTCTGCTCAAAAGCCAATTTCCCTTTCAAATCGATTCCTGCTGGCCTTGTACGAGTGCTGCGATGATCGGGCAGGGGATGCTAGTTGCTAACCATGAAGCATCTGGATCTTGCTGCTTCCTACCAGCTAGCAGGAGAAGAGAAATCACTTCTAAGGGACGCGTTGATATAAGTCCCTGCGACTTTTGTCAGGCAGAGATTAAAACAGGGAGGGGAAGGGATGAATAGAGCTGGGCATCTTTTACAAGAAAACAGACTAAGCTACAAAAGCACCAGAGGATGTTTCTGATGCTGTTATTATTTTTTTTTCCAAAATGAAATATAAAAATGGCTGTTGGAGATTAGTGAGCAAAGGTCAACCATGGATATCAATGGATCTAATGTTCAGAATTGGCAGTCAGCCACTGCCTATTTTAACTGCAGGAAGAGTACTTCTGAGGCCTCTAATCTGTATTAGGTTACCAACTAGTCCCTGTAGGATCTTTCCCATCCCCTACCACTATGGATTACTAGTTACTATGTTGAGAACAATGACAAAATGTCCAATGTTTAACCAAACAGAGCTGAAAAAGTTCCCTTTTGCAAACAAAGCAAAATGGTTGCTACTATATTATATGTGTATTTATAAATGTGTATGGTTATCTCAAATCAGGCAACAGAACATTTCACTGCTATGCATGCATATATATTTCTATGATTTTAGTCAACTCTTCAGTAAACTATCCTATCCTTTAACAAGACCTGTTTTGTTGAAACATTGAAGGCTCTGTATTTTCATATACTTTATAAAATGGAGCCATCTTGCTTGCCAGGGAGGTCAATGACTGAAAATACAGGATGAGACATAATTTTGTCATGGCCAATGGGGGAATTTGTTCTGTGGGACTATATCATTTCCCTTTTTTTATTGTTCAGTGGGAAGGGGTTTGTGAAAATAAATAATTCATAAAAGAAAAACTGCTAGAAATATATCCTAAGAAAATCAATAACAAAAAAAGTCCCATATGCACTAAGACATTTATATTATCACTTTTTGGAGCAGCAAAGAATTGAAATAAAAGTAGATACCCATCACCTAGGGAATGGTACAACAAATTGTGATGCATGAGTGTGATAATGGAAGGTAAGTGGCACTGAAAATAAAGCCCTGGATCAGGAGTCCAGGATGTGAGTTCAAATATGACCTCAATCATTTATTAACTGTATGGATCCTAGTCGCTTAATTTCTGTTTGCCTCATTTTCTTTACCTCTAAATGGGAATAACAATAACACCTACTTCCCAGAGTTGTTGTGAGGATATAATATGATATTTGTAAAGCCCTTAACACAGCATCTGGCACATAGGTGCTATAAAAATGCTATCAGTATTAATATAGGGGATCAGATAGCTGGAGTGGGGGAGAAGAGGAGAACAGGAAGAAAAACAATGGGAAATGAAGGAAATTTATCCATAAAAAATATCCATATCCATTTAAAAGTAGGTCCATCTCTTAAAAAGCAAACTGGGTAGTTTCTGTGTAATAATCAACTCTGATTTGACTTTGAGCCTACCAGTAAGTGCTTAAATGAGTGTGTGTGTGTGTGTGTGTGTGTGTGTGTGTGTGTTTTATGAACCTAATGGAACTTCATACAAACAATAAGATACTGGTAATCAGAAAAATCTCAGAAGAGCTTCTGACTTCTCTTAAGAGATTCATAAAGCTGGTATGGAAGCATAGACTTGAATTCAGACTTCTTAAATTCTAGGTGCCTCCAAGGTTACATTATTGTGGTAGCACAGTAAAAGTTCATAGAACTAAATAACCCCTAGACTGTTGTTCTTCAAGAGGATCGTGATAACTTGACCCCAGGGGCCTACTAAAATTGGGGTTTGTAGAATCCAACATCATGAAAGAATTGTTCTCTTACAAAACATTTACTGGGAAATGTCACCCTGGGCTCTTTGTGAAGTAACAGCGACGCCTAGTGACAGAGATGAAGAAATGATTTTTTTGGGGTCTTAGTCATAGAATTTCAAAGGCATATTCCTAGTTTTTGAAACCTAAGTATTCATTATCATAGACTCCCAAAGCTAGCAGAAATTTTAGAGATCCTCCTGGGCCATGTCCCTTTTTAGATTAGGAAAAAAATCAAGAAACTTGCTTTAGGTCATCCAGCAAATTTGCTACAGAGTAACCAGGTTTTGTAATTCTTACTTTCTATTCACTACTTCTAAAAGTCAATAAGAAGCTTTTCTAGTTCTTTGTTGGTGCTTTCCCTTTGAATTATCCTGTATACAGTAGATGTTGTTTATATTTGCATGTCTCTCCCATTAAACTGTGAGCTGCTTGAGATCAGAGACTGGGTCTTTTTTCCCCCTTTTTTAAAATTTCCAGTGTTTAGCACAATGCCTGCTACATGGGAAGCATTTGTTGGCTTGACTGGAACAATTTATACAAGAACAACATTGTAAAACTGAAGAACTTTGGAAGACTTAAGAATCAATTCAATGTATCAGCTCTGAAGTCAGGAAGACCTGGGTTCAGATTTGCCCCTCAGACACTTAACACTTTCTAACTATGTGACCCAAATCACTTAACCCCAATTTCCTCAGAAAAAAAAAAAAAACAGAATCAATTCAATGACCAACCAGATGGTTCCAGAGGATGGAAGGTGTAGAATGCTGTCCATCTCCTGACAAAGAAGTAATGGATTGTGAAATGTGTTTCGTTTCACAAGACACACATTTTTGGATTTGCCTAATTTAGGGATTTGCTTTGCTTAACTGAACATTTGTCATGAGGCAAATAAACAATAATTTTAGCAAATTATCAGGATATAAAATAAACTCACACAAATCATCAGCATTGCTACATATCACCAACATGATTCTGCAGAAATAGTAGATAGAGATGCCTCATTTAAAATAACTGTAAACTGTATCAAATATCTGAGAATATACCTGCCAAGACAAACCCAAGAATTATATGAGCGTAATTATAAAGCATTTTATACAAATAAAGTCCAAATTTAAATTTGAATAATAGGAGATATATTCATTGTTCATGGGAGGGTAAAGCCAGTATAATAAAAATAACAAATATACCTAAACTAATCTACTTATTCAATGTTATCCTAATTAAATTGCCAAAATTTATTTTATTGAGATAAGAAAAATAATAATAAAATTCATTTGGAAAACAAAAGATTAAGAATATCAAAGGAATTAGTGGGAAAATATAAAGGGTTAGCAGTACCAGATCTTAAACTATATTATATAATAATAAGTATCAATTCTACTGGTACTGGCTAAGAAACAGAAAGAAGGGTCTGTGGAACAGAATAGACAAAGAATAAACCAGTGGTTAATGATTATAGTAACCTTGTGTTTGACAAATATAAAGATTTAAACTTTGGAGATAAAAGTACACTCTAGGTAAAAAAAAATGTTGAGAGAACTGGAAAGCTGTTTCACAGAAATTGAATATGCACTAATATCTTGGACCATTTATCAAGATAATGGCAAAATAGATAGATGACGTAGATATAAAAGGAGATATCATTTTTTTTAAAAAATCTAAGAACAATATAAAACACATTACCTGTCAGACTTTTGAGTAGGAAAATTTATGAATAAACAAAAGATAGAGAGCATTGAGAGATAAAATTTTAAAGGTTTGTACAAATAAAATCCATTTAGCCAAAATTAGAAAGAAAACAAAAAAAAATTGAGGGGGGGGAATTTATAAATAGTTTCTCAGATAAAAGTTTCATATCTTAAATATATAGAGAACTCTGTCAAATTTAAAAAACTGAGTCATTTCCCAATTGATAAATGGCAAAAAAAAAAAAAGTAAACAAACAGTTTTTTATAAAGAAATCAAAACCACATATAGTCATAAAAATGCTCTAAATCATTATTGAGCAGAGAAATATAAATTAAAACAACTTTGAGATATTTCATACCTATCATATTATCTAAAATGATATAAGGGGAAAATGATAAATGTTGGAGAGGATGTGGAAAAAAAAGGACACTAAAACACTGTGGGAATTGTGCAATGATCCAATCATTTTGGGGAATAATCTGGAATTTTGCCTAAAGTGTCATAAAACTGTGTTTACCCTTTGACTCAGTAATACCACTGTTTCTCAAAGAGATCGGGCAAAAAGGAAAACTTATATTTTCTAAAATATTTATAGAAGCTTTCTTTGTGGTGACAAAGAATTGGAAATTGAGGGGATGTCCTTCATTCCCTAAGAAAGGAGGGAGATGAGCATTGTTTAAACATTAATCTCATTGGATTTGGCTCAGAGAGGGAATAACATACATACTTAGTTTGGTATAGGAATTTGTCTCACCTTATGGGAAAGTAGGAGGGGAAAGGGGAAAAGGAAATAAGGAGACTAATAGAAGGGAGAGCAGAAGTAGAAGAGAGAAGGAATAAAAAAGGAAGAGGGGATTTTAAAAAGTGGGAGGGAAGATTGAAAGAGGTAGTGGTGAGAAGTAAAACATTGTAAAGGAGAAAAAGAGTGAAAAGAAAGAGAAAAGTATAACCTGGGAAAAATAAGATGATAAGAAATACAGAGTTAAAAATCTTAATTGTGAATATGAATGGGATGAACTCTCCCATAAAAAGGAAGTAGATAGCAGAATGGATTAAAAACCAGAATCCTACAATATGTTATTTACAAGAAACACATTTGAAACAGAGATACAGATTCAGAGTAAATGTAATTAACACAATTACAAAACACTTGGACACAAATAAAGTTAGATCTCAACAACTGGAAGAATATCAAGTATTCATGAGTAGGCCAAGTTAATATAATAAAAATGACAATTCTACCTAAATTAATCTACTTATTCAGTGCCATGCTAAGAAAGTACTTTATAGAACTAAAAAATAATAATAATAACAAAATTAAAGAGAGAAAACATGCAAAGGAAAATGGCCTAGCTGGACCAGGCCTAAAACTATATTATAAAGTGGCTGTCATCAAAACCATTTGTTACTGAGTAAGAAATACAATAGTGAAAATTAGGTTATTCAGGACACAATAATCAATGACTGTAGTAGTCTAGTGTTTGTTAAGTCAAAAGACTCCAGTTTCTGGGATAAGAATTCACTATCCGACAGAAACTGTTGGGAAAACTTGAAAATAGTATGACAGAAATTAGGCATGAACAACAACTAACACTATACCAAGACAAGGTTGAAATGGGTTCATGATTTATACATAAAGGATGGTACCATAAGCAAATTAGGAGAACAAGAGATAAGCCACCTATCAGATCTATAAAGAAGGGAAGAATTTATGGCCAAAGAACAACTAGACAACATCATGACATGCAAAATGGATAATTTTGATTACATTAAATTAAAGAGGTTTTGCACAAACAAAATCAATGCAGCCAAGATTAGAAGGGAAGCAAAAAATTGAGGAAAAAAATTTTACAGTTATTATTTCTGATAAAAGCCTCATTTCTAAATTGACTCAAATTTATAAGAATACAAGCCATTCCCCAAATGATAAATGATCAAAGGATATGAACAGACAATATTCAAATAAAGAAATTAAAGCCATTTCTAGTCAAATGAAAAAATGTACTATTGATTACAGAAAGGCAAATTAAGATAACTGAAGTATCACTTCAGATCTCTCAGATTAGCTATAATGACAGGAAAAGATAATGACAAATATTGGAGAGGATGTGGGAAAACTGGGACACTAATACATTGTTGGTGGAATTGCAAAATTATCCAACCATTCTTAAAAGCAATTTGCAACTATGCCCCCAAAGCTATAAAACTGTATGCTCCCTTTTATCTAGCAATGTCTCTATTGAGTCCATATCCCAAAGATATCATAAAAGAGAGAAAAGGACCCACATGTGCAAAAAATGTTTATAGCAGCTCTTTTTATGGTGGCAAAGAACTGGAAAATGAGTAATGCCTATTAATTGAACTCTTCTCAACAATAAGGTGATTTAAGGCAATTCCAATAGATTTGGAATAAAAAGTGTCATTTGCATCCAGAGAGAGAACTATGGAGACTGAATATGGATCAAAGGATAGTATTTTCACCTTTAAAAAATCTTATTGTTTCTTTGCTTGTTTTTTTTTTCTTTCTCATTTTCTTTCCTTTTGATCTGATTTTTCTTGTGCATGATGATGAACATGAAAATATGTTTAAAAGAATTGCACATGTTTACCCTATATTGGATTGCTTGCTGTCTTGGGGATTGGGGAAGGAGGAAGAGAGAGAGAGAAATTTAGAACACCAGGTTTTGCAAAGATAAATGTCAATTGGAAAAATAAGATATTATTAAATAAATATATGTGTGTATATTATATATATATATATATATATATATATATATATATATATATATATGATACAGGGATACTCTCAAGGTGTGAAGTTTTATTAATCTCTTGATTTTCAAGATTTCGAATTTGGAATTTAATTAGGAATTTTAAATTTGTTCTTTTTCTAGTTTTTTTAAGTTGCACACCCAATTATTTTTTCCCTGAAGCAATTGGGTTGAATGACTTGCCCAGGGTCACACAGTTAGGAAGTGTTAAGTGTCTGGGGCCACATTTGAATTCAGGTCCTCCTGACTTCAGGGCTGGTGCTCTATTCACTGTACCACCTAGGTGCTCCTGCATACCCAATTCTTTTATCTGCTCTTTCTTTCTTTTACTGATATTAGCTTTTAGAGATAAATGTTCCTCTAATTACGCTTTGACTACATCCCTTAAATTTTAGTATGTTGCCTTACAGAGTTATTCTCTTTGATGAAATTTTTTATTGTTTCTATGATTTCTTTTTTGACACTCATTCTTTAAGATTATGTTATTTAGTTTTCCATTAATTTTTAGTCTGTTTCCATAGCCCTTTAATGAACAGGATTTTGTATTGCATCATTATCTGAAAAGATTGCATTTAATATTTATGCTCCTTTGCATTTGATCATGAAGTTTTTATGCTCTAAAACATGGTCAATTTGTATTAAGATGCTATGTATAGCTGAAAAAAAGGTATACTCCTTTCTATTTCTTTTCAGTTTTCTCCATAGGTCTCACTTTCCTAAAGTTCTATTCATTTCCCAACTTCTTTCTTGTTTGTTTTATGGTTAGATTTATCTAGTTCTGAGAGGAGAAAGTAAGGTTCCCCACTAGTATTGTTTTACTATTTTATTTCCTTCTGTACCTTATTTAATTTTTCTTTTAACAATTTGGGTTCTAATATTGTGTGATGATTGAGTATGGTGGATTTAGCTCTTCTCAGTGCTACAATGATCCAAAAGAATTTGAAAAGATTTATGATGGAAAATGCTATCTACATCCACAGGAAGAACTATGGAGTCTAAATGCAGATTGAAACACACTATTTTCACTTTTTAAATTTTTTCTTTCTGCTGTTTTCTTTGTCTGAGTCTTCTTTCACAATATGATTAATGTAGAAATATATTTAACATAATTTTACATGAATAATCTACATCAGATTTCTTGCTGTCTTGGGAAAGGAAAAAGGGAGAAAGATTTAGAACTCAAATTCTTATAAAAGTGAATGTTGAAAACTATCTTTACATGTAATTGGAAAAAATAAAATACAATTAAGTGGAAAAGAAAAAAGGAAAAAAATTAAAAACCAATTTATATATGCTATGCCATTTGGTACATATATATTTAGCATGAACATTACTTCATTGTTTATGGTACCTTTTAGCAAAATTTAGTTTGTATTTTGCTCTCTAGTTTTAGGATATTGGCAGTTTTCCTTGATGATTGCTTGAAATATGATATCCAGGATCTTTTTTTTTTATTATGACTTTTAGGTAGTCCAGTAATTCTTAAATTGTTTCTCCTCAATCTATTGTCCAAGTCGGTTGTTTTTCCAATGAAAAACACTGTTTCATATTTTCTTCAAAATTTTTTTCATACTTTTGACTTTGTTTATTGTTTCTTGATGTCTCATGGAAGCATTAACTTCCATTTTCTCAATTCTATTTTTATGGAATTATTTTCTTCAGTGAGTTTTTGTATTTCTTTTTCTAGTTGGTCAATTCTGTTTTTTAAGGAGTTCTCTTCAGTGGGTATTTGTGCTAGCTAATTCTGTTTTTTATGATGTTATCTTCTTCAGTATTTTTGTGCCCCTTTTGTCACTCTTTTCTCAATCATATTTTATTTAATATTTTAATTTGATTTATTTTTTCAAGTACATGTAAGAATAGTTTTCAACATTCATTTTTGTAAAACTTTGTGTTCTAAATTTTTCTCCCTTCCTGCCTTATTTCTCTCCTCCCCAAGACAGCAAGCAATTGATATAGTTAAATATGTGCAATCCTTTTAAACGTATTTCCATATTTGTCATGTTGGGAAAAAAATCAGACCAAAAGATAAAAAATGAGAAAGAAAAAGTAAACAAAAACAGATGAAAATATGATGTTTGGTCTCCATAGTTCCTTCTCTGAATGAGGATGGTGTTTTCCATACCAAGTCAATGGGGATTATCTTGAAAAGAGCCAAGTCCATCATAGTTGATTATCATATAAACTTGCTGTTACTGTGTACAATGTTCTGATTCTGTTCACTTCACTAAGCATCAGTTCATGGAAGTGTGGACTCTCTTTTCAAAATTTTTCTTTTATCACTTATTCTTTTCCAAATCCTTTCTCTATCTCTCTTATTTGTTGTTGTTTTTTTTAAAAGACTTTTTAAACTCTTCCAGGAATTCTTTTAGGGCCTGAGACCAAGTCACATTTTTCTTTGAAACTCTGTATATAGTAATCTTGACTTTGTTGACTTCTTCTGAGATTTTATCTTGATCTTCCCTGTCTCCATAGAAACCTTTTATGATCCGGTTCTTTTTTGTTGTTTGCTCATTTTCCCAGGCAATTTCTTGACTTATGTTAAAGATGGCTTCTATTCTCAGGGTGAAGTCTCCCAAACTTCAGATTTTTAGTTGCTGTTTTATGTATCAGCTGCTGTTTTCTGAGCTAGCTGGGGATGTGAAGGACAAGATATCTTTCTCTATCTCCCAAAGTTTGTCCAAACTCATGTGTGTTGCTTCCATGACACTCTATACTCTCACCCTCTACCATCCCCTTTTCCTTTTGTCTTCAATCTTTCTCAACAATCAGGGTCTTTTCCAGTGAGTTCCATTTTCTCATTATGTATCCAAAATATTTAAACTTCACCTTCAATATTTGATCTTCCAGTGAATAGCCTGAAATAGTTTCTTTAGGTATTGATTGATTTGATCTCTTTGCTGAACCAAGACTTATTAATGCAATTCTCTGATCAGGTTGCTACCTTATCCCCAAAAATGTTTATAACAATTTAATCCTCTATTTCCAGCATTCAAGGCTCTCCACAATATAGCTCTGGTCATTTGATGGTAAACTCTTTGAGGGTAGGCACTATCTTTTGCCTCTTTTGTATCTTCAGAGTTTAACACAGTACCTGGCATTTAGTAGGTGCTTAATAAATGTTAACTGATT